>NW_027258095.1:137500-142320 GCF_045791955.1 Oncorhynchus clarkii lewisi | reverse complement strand
ACCTCCTAAAGAACAGTCCAGTCTGAACACTACTGGACAGTGTTTATCTCCTAAAGAACAGTCCAGTCTGAACACTACTGGACAGTGTTTACCTCCTAAAGAACAGTCCAGTCTGAACACTACTGGACAGTGTTTACCTTCTAAAGAACAGTCCAGTCTGAACACTACTGGACAGTGTTTACCTTCTAAAGAACAGTCCAGTCTGAACACTCCTGGACAGTGCCAGATTATATCTGTCATAGAGGTTATAACTACTGCCCCTCTCTATATTTCCATGTCATAGAGGTTATAACTACTGATCCTCTCTGTATTTCCATGTCATAGAGGTTATAACTACTGCCTCTATATTTCCATGTCATAGAGGTTATAACTACTGTCCCTCTCTGTAGTTCCATGTCATAGAGGTTATAACTACTGCCCCTCTCTGTAGTTCCATGTCATAGAGGTTATAACTACTGCCTCTATATTTCCATGTCATAGAGGTTATAACTACTGCCCCTCTCTATATTTCCATGTCATAGAGGTTATAACTACTGTCCCTCTCTGTAGTTCCATGTCATAGAGGTTATAACTACTGCCTCTATATTTCCATGTCATAGAGGTTATAACTACTGCCTCTATATTTCCATGTCATAGAGGTTATAACTACTGCCCCTCTCTATAGTTCCATATCATAGAGGTTATAACTACTGCCCCTCTCTGTAGTTCCATATCATAGAGGTTATAACTACTGCCCCTCTCTATATGAGCGATGCCTGGCCTGCTGCAAACCTCTAGAGTTGCATTAGTTGTCCATGTAGTGTAAATGTAGGTCTACGGTAATCCTATAGGTGGGGTAACATAGTGTTGTTGCTTGCACTGGAGACACAGGTTAGTTAGCCTTGGGTTAGATTTACTCATGTAGTGTTAATAGTAGACATTGGTGTCTGACAACTCTGTCAACAAACAGCACCCAACCTGCTTTTCTGAAGGCCTTCTCTCTCTTTCTGTCCTATTTCCACACTGATAGTATTCTCTACCTGTCCGTTCAACCACTGAATGGGAGCCATTTTCTCTGTAGATGAAAAGCCTTCTGGGAAGAAGAGGCTGAGAGAGAAGAGAGGGAGAAGAGATCAGAGAGAACAACTGCATGATCAAAATAAAGGCTTGACATTTCATCGTTTCAGTGTTTTCAAGTGGCTCTCTGCTATTAGAACTGGGCTGGTCGTGAACCGCAGTGCTGCATTGGTGTCACAGCCGGGGCTGGTGTCTGTGTGGTCTCCTGGTGTCTGTGTGGTCTCCTGGTGTCTGTGTGGTCTCCTGGTGTCTGTGTGGTCTCCTGGTGTCTGTGTGGTCTCCTGGTGTCTATGTGGTCTCCTGGTGTCTGTATGGTCTCCTGGTGTCTGTGTGGTCTCCTGGTGTCTATGTGGTCTCCTGGTGTCTGTGTGGTCTCCTAGTGTCTGTGTGGTCTCCTAGTGTCTGTGTGGTCTCCTGGTGTCTATGTGGTCTCCTGGTGTCTGTGTGGTCTCCTGGTGTCTGTATGGTCTCCTGGTGTCTGTGTGGTCTCCTGGTGTCTGTGTGGTCTCCTGGTGTCTGTGTGGTCTCCTGGTGTCTGTGTGGTCTCCTGGTGTCTGTATGGTCTCCTGGTGTCTGTGTGGTCTCCTGGTGTCTATGTGGTCTCCTGGTGCCTGTGTGGTCTCCTGGTGTCTGTGTGGTCTCCTGGTGTCTGTATGGTCTCCTGGTGTCTGTGTGGTCTACTGGTGTCTGTGTGGTCTCCTGGTGTCTGTGTGGTCTCCTGGTGTCTGTATGGTCTCCTGGTGTCTGTGTGGTCTCCTGGTGTCTGTGTGGTCTCCTGGTGTCTGTGTGGTCTCCTGGTGTCTATGTGGTCTCCTGGTGTCTGTGTGGTCTCCTGGTGTCTGTGTGGTCTCCTGGTGTCTGTGTGGTCTCCTGGTGTCTATGTGGTCTCCTGGTGTCTGTATGGTCTCCTGGTGTCTATGTGGTCTCCTGGTGTCTATGTGGTCTCCTGGTGTCTGTGTGTGTATATATATATATATATCACCATTGAACTTCCTCACTAAAGCCCTCCCTGAGATAACGCTACAAAAGCGTGAGTGAAAATGTCAGTGTGACTGCACCTCCGTCCATCTTGTTTATAGAGTGTTTAATCTGAAAGAACGCTGTCGTTCCGATAGCGATATTTACGCTTGTGAGCCGGGTGCCAAGAACAGATGGCTTCTGTCAAAGCAATGTAATAATATACTGGACAGTGAAAGAGATAGGAGGCTGATTTACTGTATTCTCCTGAGTGTTAGAGATATGACTCTTCCTCTTTAAGACTAACAGTAATGCCATGTATGGGGGGGGGGGGGGGGGGGTGTTGTTCCTGAGTGTTGCTACGGGATACGCCGGTCCAGATCATTCATTGGACGATGGAAGTAGAGGAAACTAGTGTTCCCGAGCGTGTTGCCTTTCTAAACAAAGGGTTTTACGTCTCAAATTTGCAACCTACCGTATTCCCTTTGTAGTGCACTACTTTTGACCAGGGGCCCATAGAGATCGGGTCAAATGTAGTGCACTACAAAGAGAATAGGGTGCCATTTGGGACACCTCCAAGGTTTAGGCTGTGATTACCTCTCTTTTAATAACCAAAACTATTTTTTCATGAATTAGAGACCGACCTACAGGTAACTGCCAACATCAAGTACACCCTTTGAGTAAATGAGGGATACAAAGTATATTGAAATCAGGTTCTTCCACACAGGTGTGACTCCAGAGTTTATGAAGTCATTTTACGTCCCATCATGCATAGGGTCATGTATCAAAATGCCCAGTAAGCCTGTTATTTGGACTAGCATGGGTAGAAGAAGAGATCTCAGAGGAGAGTCGGGGGGTTTAAAGGGTGTCTGCTGTCCTACATTATCAGGAGCCCAAGTCCTTTCACCTGAATGGCCTCTACAGGGTCAAATGGATTAAGATAGGTGGCACAGAGAAAATATTGATCTGCCTTAAAACCTCTTGTTTTGGCACCTTTAACTTAACTCACTGGGGTTAAATGGATTTAGAGAGTTAGGTGTGACACAGAGGCATGTAGGTCTCCATCTAGCCTCTTCGCTTGGATCAGACATTTTGTCTTTGTTTCTCTTCCCAATTCCAGTTTAAAATTTTGCCAGCTTGTCTCGCATCTCTCATTAGAACTGATCATGGCAAGTAGGTCTGTGGTGGGGGCTATTTCTGTGGACATGGCTGACCTATCACTCTGACCCATCACTCTGACCTATCATTCTGACCTATCATTCTGACCCATCATAGTGACCCATCATAGTGACCCATCATACTGACCCATCATACTGACCCATCATACTGACCTATCATACTGACCTATCATTCTGACCTATCATTCTGACCTATCACTCGGACCTATCATTCTGACCTATCATTCTGACCTATCATTCTGACCTATCACTCTGACCCATCACTCTGACCCATCATAGTGACCCATCATTCTGACCTATCATTCTGACCTATCATTCTGACCATCATACTGACCCATCATAGTGACCCATCATAGTGACCCATCATTCTGACCCATCATACTGACCCATCATAGTGACCCATCATTCTGACCCATCATTCTGACCCATCATAGTGACCCATCATTCTGACTCATCATTCTGACCCATCATACTGACCCATCATAGTGACCCATCACAGTGACCCATCACACTGACCCATCACAGTGACCTGTCATAGTGACCCATCATACTGACCCATCATAGTGACCCATCATTCTGACCTATCATACTGACCCATCATAGTGACCCATCATTCTGACCCATCATTCTGACCCATCATTCTGACTCATCATTCTGACCCATCATTCTGACCCATCATACTGACCATCATAGTGACCCATCACACTGACCCATCATAGTGACCTGTCATAGTGACCCATCATACTGACCCATCATAGTGACCCATCATTCTGACCTATCATTCTGACCATCATACTGACCCATCATAGTGACCCATCATAGTGACCCATTATTCTGACCCATCATAGTGACCCATCATAGTGACCCATCATTCTGACCCATCATAGTGACCCATCACTCTGACCCATCATACTGACGCATCACATTGACCCATCACTCTGACCCATCATACTGACGCATCATTCTGAGCCATCACACTAACCCATCATACTGGCGCATCATTCTGAGCCATCACACTGACCCATCATAGTGACCCATCACAGTGACCCATCATTCTAACCCATCATACTTTATCCTCCCCTGATGTTGGGTCAGACCGTCCTCATACAGAACTCATCAATAGAAACTTTGGGTCAGTCAACACTAAGAGATATGAAGTTGCTGGGAAGCTCAACGCCAGACCCTTTCATTAGTTTATTGATAGAGTATTACATCATCGTCATGGTGACAGGCCAACTCCAGCTCTGATCGGAGGGAGGGAGGGAGGGAGGGAGGGAAGGGGGGAGTGAGTAAGGGGGAGGGAGGGAGATCAGAAGGAAATGGAACAGAATCATTCAGGCATATCAGCCACCATCCGAGATAAGAAAAACACAACTCTCTCTCCTTTTTCTGTCTCTATCGCTCTCTGTCTCTCGGCCTCCAGGTCGGCGCTGTCTCTCGGCCTCCAGGTCGGCGCTGTCTCTCGGCCTCCAGGCCGGCGCTGTCTCTCGGCCTCCAGGTCGGCGCTGTCTCTCGGCCTCCAGGCCGGCGCTGTCTCTCGGCCTCCAGGCCGGCGCTGTCTCTCGGCCTCCAGGCCGGCGCTGTCTCTCGGGGCGCTCTCTCTCGGCCTCCAGGCCGGTGCTGTCTCTC
>NW_027258095.1:120000-132500 GCF_045791955.1 Oncorhynchus clarkii lewisi | reverse complement strand
TAGACTTGTGTAACATGAATACAACGTCATGCTAATTATTATGAAACGATCTGTAAAAAAAAATGTTTAAAAATAATTTGCAAAAGTTCTGTTTTCCAATTGATCTTTGATCCATTGTCATTGCTTTTACGCATCATTACGCACGTCCAGTTCTGACATAATTACGTAATTGTTCGATTTCCTGACGTTACCAAGTGAACACATTGTCCTTCATCAGATGGTAGATGATTGGCTACAGCTAGACTACTTGCATCAGAAGTATTGTTCAGTTGTATTGTCGGCTACATGCTGTGTTGTAGGCTACATGCTGTGTTGTAGGCTACATGCTGTGTTGTAGGCTACATGCTGTGTTGTAGGCTACATGCTGTGTTGTCGGCTACGTGTTGTCGGCTACGTGTTGTATTGTAGGCTACGTGCTGTGTTGTCGGCTACGTGCGTTGTTGTCGGCTACGTGCGTTGTTGTCGGCTACGTGCTGTGTTGTCGGCTACGTGCTGTGTTGTCGGCTACGTGCTGTGTTGTCGGCTACATGCTGTGTTGTCGGCTACATGCTGTGTTGTCGGCTACATGCTGTGTTGTCGGCTACATGCTGTGTTGTAGGCTACATGCTGTGTTGTAGGCTACATGCTGTGTTGTCGGCTACATGCTGTGTTGTCGGCTACATGCTGTGTTGTCGGCTACATGTTGTGTTGTCGGCTACATGCTGTGTTGTCGGCTACATGCTGTGTTGTCGGCTACATGCTGTGTTGTCGGCTACCTGCTGTATTGTAGGCTACATGCTGTGTTGTCGGCTACATGCTGTGTTGTCGGCTACCTGCTGTGTTGTAGGCTACATGCTGTGTTGTCGGCTACATGCTGTGTTGTCGGCTACATGCTGTGTTGTCGGCTACCTGCTGTGTTGTCGGCTACCTGCTGTGTTGTCGGCTACCTGCTGTATTGTAGGCTACATGCTGTGTTGTCGGCTACATGCTGTGTTGTCGGCTACCTGCTGTATTGTAGGCTACATGCTGTGTTGTCGGCTACATGCTGTGTTGTCGGCTACATGCTGTGTCGTCGGCTACATGCTGTGTTGTCGGCTACATGCTGTGTTGTTGATGTTGGATCATTTGTATGAAATATTTTAGGTTACAGTGATTCAAAATAAAAGTATCTAGTCAATATTGGTATTAGTCTGTGTGTTGTCATTATTTAGTATTGATCCTATTTCTATGGATCCAAAGGTTGAATAACACTCCTCCGGGCAGTAGGTTAGATAGTGACTGTTGTGGAAACTGGACTGAGCTACTACCGTAGCTTCATGTTATCTAATTATTATTTCACTCCCCCATCTCTCTTTCTCTCTCTCTCTCTCTTTCTCTCTCTCTCTCTCTCTCTCTCTCTCTCTGTCTCTCTCTCTCTCTCTCTTTCTCTCTCTATCTTTCTGTCTCTCTCTCTTTCTCTCTCTCTCTTTCTGTCTCTCTGTCTCTCTCTCTCTTTCTCTCTCTCTCTCTCTCTCTCTCTTTCTTTCTGTCTCTCTCTCTCTCTTTCTGTCTATCTCTCTCTCTCTTTCTCACTATCCCTCTCTCTCTATCCCCCTCTGTCTCTCTCTCTGTTTCTTTCTTACTCTCTCTCTCTCTCTTTCCCTCTCTCTCTCATGCAGAATGCATATACAGAAAGCGTCTGTCTATTGATGGTAGACAGCTGAATCTAGAACTCTATGATCCATGCTCACAGGTGAGTTGAGAGGTGGAGGAGAACCACGTTGTTGACCATCATGTTTTGTATCACAATTCAGTTATCTGAGTGGCCATCCATTGACATGCATGAACAACAATTTATACGCTGAAGAAAAGCCATCTCTCATACCCAATATTCCTCTATCTGAAATGTATGGTACAGGATAATAAATGTACAGGATAATAAATGAATGGTACAGGATTATAAATGTATGGTACAGGATTATAAATGTATGGTACAGGATTATAAATGTATGGTACAGGATAATAAATGTATGGTATAGGATAATACATGTATGGTACAGGATAATAAATGTATAGGATAATTAATGTATGGTACAGGATTATAAATGTATGGTACAGGATAATAAATATGGTACAGGATAATAAATGTATAGGATAATTAATGTATGGTACAGGATTATAAATGTATGGTACAGGATTATAAATGTATGGTACAGGATTATAAATGTATAGTACAGGATAATAAATGTATGGTACAGGTTAATAAATATGGTACAGGATTATAAATGTATGGTACAGGATAATAAATGTATGGTACAGGATAATACATGTATGGTACAGGATAATAAATGTATGGTACAGGATTATAAATGTATGGTACAGGATTATAAATGTATAGGATAATTAATGTATGGTACAGGATTATAAATGTATGGTACAGGATAATAAATATGGTACAGGATAATAAATGTATAGGATAATTAATGTATGGTACAGGATTATAAATGTATGGTACAGGATAATACATGTATGGTACAGGATTATAAATGTATGGTACAGGATAATAAATGTATAGGATAATAAATGTATGGTACAGGATTATAAATGTATGGTACAGGATAATAAATATGGTACAGGATTATAAATGTATGGTACAGGATAAGAAATATGGTACAGGACAATAAATATGGTACAGGATAATAAATATGGTACAGGATAATAAATGTATGGTACAGGATTATAAATGTATGGTACAGGATAATAAATGTATGGTACAGGATAATAAATGTATGGTACAGGATTATAAATGTATAGGATAATTAATGTATGGTACAGGATTATAAATGTATGGTACAGGATAATACATGTATGGTACAGGACAATAAATATGGTACAGGATAATAAATATGGTACAGGATAATAAATGTATGGTACAGGATTATAAATGTATGGTACAGGATAATAAATGTATGGTACAGGATAATAAATGTATGGTACAGGATAATAAATGTATGGTACAGGATTATAAATGTATAGGATAATTAATGTATGGTACAGGATAATAAATGTATGGTACAGGATAATACATGTATGGTACAGGATAATAAATGTATGGTACAGGATTATAAATGTATGGTACAGGATAATAAATGTATGGTACAGGATTATAAATGTATGGTACAGGATAATAAATGTATGGTACAGGATAATAAATGTATGGTACAGGATAATAAATGTATGGTACAGGATAATACATGTATGGTACAGGATTATAAATGTATGGTACAGGATTATAAATGTATGGTACAGGATAATATAGTCAGTGCAGTGAAAACCCCTGACAGAGTAATCAATCTCACTTATTGTGCCCAGCCAAGCATGCAGCAGTCTCCCTCCCTCCCTCCCACCCTCCCTCTTTCCCTGTCTCCCTCCCACCCACCCTCCCTCTTTCCCTGTCTCCCTCCCACCCACCCTCCCTCTTTCCCTGTCTCCCTCCCACCCACCCTCCCTGTCTTCCTCTCACCCTCCCTCCCTGTCTCCCTCCCACCCTCCCTCCCTGTCTCCCTCCCACCCTCCCCCTTTCCCCTCCCTCCCACCCACCCTCCCTCTTTCCCTGTCTCCCTCCCACCCACCCTCCCTCTTTCCCTGTCTCCCTCCCACCCACCCTCCCTGTCTTCCTCTCACCCTCCCTCCATGTCTCCCTCCTACCCTCCCTCTTTCCATTTCCCCCACAGTTAATACATCACTATAAATCAGACCAGAACCACCCCCCCCCCCCCCCACAGTTAATACATCACTGTAAATCAGAACCCCCCCCCCTCCCCTCAGAACCAATTCCCCACAGAAGGAAGACTGAATTTGCTCTGAAGTGACAGGAGATTTACCACTAGGAGTTGGATGGGTGTTTGCGATAACAAAGTGGATATGGCCAGAAGTGGGCGAAGGCAACCTTGGGTTATAATTCAGCAATAAGGCCAGAGGATGTGTGGTATATGGCCAATATGAGCCCACCCTCCCTTCACCAGCCTCCACTGGTGTGTATCAGATTGCTTGGTTATAGCAACATGTCCTTGCTGTTTGTGTTGCTCTGCAGGCCTGTGAGGGGAAGTCGACTCTGACCGACCAGATCCACTGGGCTGATGGCTTCGTAGTGGTCTATGACATCAGTGACCGCTCCTCCTTCATCAAGGCTAAAGCCATAGTACACCTGATCAGAGAGTTAAACCTGGGAGTGGCCAAAAGGTAACCATCCACCCACCTGTCCAGTCCATCTACTCACCTGTACAGTCCATCTACTCACCTGTCCAGTCCATCTACTCACCTGTACAGTCCATCTACTCACCTGTCCAGTCCATCTACTCACCTGTCCAGTCCATCTACTCACCTGTCCAGTCCATCTACTCACCTGTCCAGTCCATCTACTCACCTGTACAGTCCATCTACTCACCTGTCCAGTCCATCCACTCACCTGCTCAGTCCATCCACTCACCTGTTCAGTCCATCCACTCACCTGTTCAGTCCGTCCACTCACCTGTACAGTCCGTCCACTCACCTGTCCGTCCAGGCACCTGTCCAGTCCATGCACTCACCTGTCCAGTCCATGCACTCACCTGTCCAGTCCATCCACCCACCACCTGTCCAGTCCATCCACCCACCACCTGTCCAGTCCATCCACTCCCCACCTGTCCAGTCCATCCACTCACGTGTCCAGTCCATCCACTCACGTGTCCATTCCATCCATTCACCTGTCCAGTCCGTACAGTCCATCCAATCACCTGTCCAGTCCGTACAGTCCATCCACTCACCTGTCCAGTCCGTACAGTCCATCCACTCACCTGTCCAGTCCGTACAGTCCATCCACTCACCTGTCCAGTCCATCCACTTACCTGTCCAGTCCATCCACTTACCTGTCCAGTCCATCCACCCACCTGTCCAGTCCATCCACACACCTGTCCAGTCCATCCACTCACCTGTCCAGTCCATCCACCTCACCTGTCCAGTCCATCCATGCACCTGTCCAGTCCATCCATTCACCTGTCCAGTCCGTACAGTCCATCCACTCACCTGTCCAGTCCATCCACTCCCTACCTGTCCAGTCCATCCACTCACGTGTCCAGTCCATCCACTCACGTGTCCAGTCCATCCACTCACCTGTCCAGTCCATCCACTCACCTGTCCAGTCCATCCACTTACCTGTCCAGTCCATCCACTCACCTGTCCAGTCCATCCACTTACCTGTCCAGTCCATCCACTCACCTGTCCAGTCTATCCAGTCACCTGTCCAGTCTATCCACTCACCTGTCCAGTCCATCCACTTACCTGTCCAGTCCATCCACTTACCTGTCCAGTCCATCGACCCCACCTGTCCAGTCCATCCACTCACCTGTCCAGTCCATCCACTTACCTGTCCAGTGCATCCACCCCACCTGTCCAGTCCATCCATGCACCTGTCCAGTCCGTACAGTCCATCCACTCACCTGTCCAGTCCATCCACCCCACCTGTCCAGTCCATCCACCCCACCTGTCCAGTCCATCCACACACCTGTCCAGTCCATCCACACACCTGTCCAGTCCATCCATGCACCTGTCCAGTCCATACAGTCCATCCACTCACCTGTCCTGTCCATCCACTAACCTGTCCAGTCCATCCACTCACCTGTCCAGTCCATCCACCCTACCTGTCCAGTCCATCCACCCCACCTGTCCAGTCCATCCACCCCACCTGTCCAGTCCATCCACACACCTGTCCAGTCCATCCACACACCTGTCCAGTCCATCCATGCACCTGTCCAGTCCATCCACCCCACCCGTACAGTCCATCCACCCACTCACCTGTCCAGTCCATCCACTCACTTGTCCAGTCCATCCACCCCACCTGTCCAGTCCATCCACACACCTGTCCAGTCCATCCATGCACCTGTCCAGTCCGTACAGTCCATCCACTCACCTGTCCAGTCCATCCACCCCACCTGTCCAGTCCATCCACCACACCTGTCCAGTCCATCCATGCACCTGTCCAGTCCATCCACCCCACCCGTACAGTCCATCCACTCACCTGTCCAGTCCATCCACCCCACCTGTCCAGTTCATCCACTCACCTGTCCAGTCCGTCCACTCACCTGTCCAGTCCATCCACTCACCTGTCCAGTCCATCCACTCACCTGTCCAGTCCATCCACACACCTGTCCAGTCCATCCACACACCTGTCCAGTCCATCCATGCACCTGTCCAGTCCATCCACCCCACCCGTACAGTCCATCCACCCACTCACCTGTCCAGTCCATCCACCCCACCTGTCCAGTCCATCCACACACCTGTCCAGTCCATCCATGCACTTGTCCAGTCCGTACAGTCCATCCATTCACCTGTCCAGTCCATCCACCCCACCTGTCCAATCCATCCACCCCACCTGTCCAGTCCATCCATGCACCTGTCCAGTCCATCCACCCCACCCGTACAGTCCACCACCCCACCCGTACAGTCCATCCACTCACCTGTCCAGTCCATCCACTCCCACCTGTCCAGTTCATCTACTCACCTGTCCAGTCCATCCACCCACCTGTCCAGTCCATCTACTCACCTGTCCAGTCCATCTACTCACCTGTCCAGTCCATCTACTCACCTGTCCAGTCCATCTACTCACCTGTCCAGTCCATCTACTCACCTGTCCAGTCCATCTACTCACCTGTCCAGTCCATCCACCCACCTGTCCAGTCCATCCACCCACCTGTCCAGTCCATCCACTCACCTGTCCAGTCCATCCACTCACCTGTCCAGTCCATAGACTCTTACCTGTCCAGTCTGTCCACACACACCTCACCTACCAAAGGGTAGACTCTCACACTGATATAGACCTTCCATCCACTTGGCGTAGGGGGAGAGTGGAGTCAGTGGGACTGACATTCCATCCTATTATTGTCATTGTGCATCAATAGATTGGACGTCGATGTGGGTTTAACAGCCGCCCACACTGCCCAACAACTGTTACATCGGTAGTAATCCCATTGATAGATTTTACCACAGAGATTCAACTCTCTGGCTCATGTCCATGTGACAATTATTCAGCACCTTTTTTTTAAAATTCAGAGCCAAGATCTATTGTCTGTATGACCTTCAGTTCTAGCTGGTAGTAATTCCAATACACCACTAACTCATCATTCTGCCCCCAAACCAATCCTCTAGTAAATATCTAGCTGCTATTGAATTCTCCTGTCACTATGATAATTCTATTGCTGTTGAGGCGTCTCATGTCATCTCTCTATTATGGCTGAACTGATCGTTGGAATGTTTTCACTAGTGGTCTTCTAGGGATGAGGGAACATCTGTCTAATGGTCTTCTGGGTGATGAGGGAACATCTGTCTAATGGGGATGAGGTAACATCTGTCTAGTGGTCTTCTGTGGATGAGGGAACATCTGTCTAGTGGTCTTCTGTGGATGAGGGAACATCTGTCTAATGGGGATGAGGGAACATCTGTCTAATGGGGATGATGGAACATCTCACTAATGGGATGAGGGAACATCTGTCTAATGGGATGAGGGAACATCTGTCTAATGGGATGAGGGAACATCTGTCTAATGGGGATGAGGGAACATCTGTCTAATGGGGATGAGGGAACATCTGTCTAATGGGGATGAGGGAACATATGTCTAATGGGGATGAGGGAACATCTGTCTAATGGAGATGAGGGTACATCTGTCTAATGGGGATGAGGGAACATCTGTCTAATGGGGATGAGGTAACATCTGTCTAGTGGTCTTCTGTGGATGAGGGAACATCTGTCTAGTGGTCTTCTGTGGATGAGGGAACATCTGTCTAATGGGGATGAGGGAACATCTGTCTAATGGGGATGATGGAACATCTCACTAATGGGATGAGGGAACATCTGTCTAATGGAATGAGGGAACATCTGTCTAATGGGATGAGGGAACATCTATCTAATGGGATGAGGGAACATCTATCTAATGGGATGAGGGAACATCTGTCTAATGGGGATGAGGGAACATCTGTCTAATGGGGATGAGGGAACATCTGTCTAATGGGGAAGAGGGAACATCTGTCTAATGGAGATGAGGGTACATCTGTCTAAGGGGATGAGGGAACATCTGGCTAATGTGGATGAGGGAACATCTGTCTTATGGTCTTCTGGGGATGGGGGAACATCTGTCTAATGGGATGAGGGAACATCTGTCTAATGGTCTTCTGGGGATGAGGGAACATCTGTCTAATGGTCTAATGGGGATGAGGGAACATCTGTCTAATGGTCTTCTGGGGATGAGGGAACATCTGTCTAATGGTCTTCTGGGGATGAGGGAACATCTGTCTAATTGGGATGAGGGAACATCTCACTAATGGGGATGAGGGAACATCTCACTAATGGGATGAGGGAACATCTCTCTAATGGGATGAGGGAACATCTCTCTAATGGGATGAGGGAGCATCTGTCTAATGGGATGAGGGAACATCTGTCTAATGGGGATGAGGGAACAACAGACCTACAGTTTAGCACTGACACATACAATGACGATACCCTCAACTCTCCATCGAGGTTTTAGTCTCGTAGGTTACATCTGAAAAGGGCACCCTATTCCCTATAAAGAGAGCAATACTTTGGACTGCTTCTTAACCTCATTTTGACATGCCTCTGGTAAGAAATAGTGTCATGTAAAATGGAAGAGGGTGTCATTTTCAGATGTCCCGTAGTCTTTAAACGTCACTACCGTTTACTCAACCTGTCCTCTTGGTTTGTCTTGTCTTACATCCAGGGACTCGTTATGTCCGTCCTCACTGTGTCTCATATATTTTTATTTCCTGCTAATCCTGTCTTCCTCCTCTCTCTCTCTCTCTCTCTCTCTCTCCCCCCCCCTCAGGGATGCTGACACTCTGGTGTTCCTGGTGGGTAACAAGCAGGACCTGTGCCACGTGAGGGAGGTGCGTCGAGAGGAAGGCCAGCGCCTGGCAGCCGAGTCCCAGACACAGTTCTACGAGCTCTCAGCCGCAGAACACTACCAGGAAGTGGTCCTCATGTTCTCGAAAATGGTCCACAACGCCAGCCTTGGGGGCAAGGCCAAGGAGAGGAGACGGAGACCTAGTGGCTCCAAGTCCATGGCCAAACTCATCAATAATGTCTTCGGGAAGCGGAGGAAATCAGTGTGAAAGGGGAGATGGGAAAGGTCAAGTGTTTACCCCAGGCCTAAAGAAGCCTTGTTACTTCGTTACTCCCCTTGGGACTGTTGTTGAATGGTGAAAGGGATTGTGGGAAAATGGTCGATAATGTTGAATGGACCCACCACCAACAACAACATGGGCTTCACCTACTTTACTTGCTGTTGCTATTATTATTGTTGATCATGAAAAGAGTCAATAATAATTAGACCTCCACTCCTCTGGTTGCCAACCACCAAGGGACAGCTCTGTGTGGTATAAATGGTTCTACACTTAGAACAGAGCTTATTGGACTGATAGGACTGCTGCTGCTTACAGGCTTTCTGACTCGTGCTTACCATACTCGCTAGTGTGTGTGTGTGTGTGTGTGTGTGTGTGTGTGTGTGAGAATGACACCACAGGGAGACTCCGTTATTAGCTATGTAAAGTATATCACCACATGGGAAGAATCCATTATTAGCTATGTAAAGTAAATGATACCACAGGGAGACTCCATTATTAGCTATGTAAAGTATATGATACCACGGGGATACTCCATTATTAGCTATGTAAAGGAAATGACACCACAGGGAGACTCCATTATTAGCTATGTAAAGTAAATTATATCACCGGAGACTCCATTATTAGCTATGTAAAGTAAATGATACCACGGGAAGACTCCATTAGTAGTTATGTAAAGTAAATGATACCACGGGGAGACTCCATTATTAGCTATGTAAAATATATGATACCACGGGGAGACTCCATTATTAGCTATGTAAAGTAAATGATACCACAGGGAGACTCCATTATTAGCTATGTAAAGTAAATGATACCACGGGGAGACTCCATTATTAGCTATGTAAAGTATATGATACTACAGGGAGACTCCATTATTAGCTATGTAAAGTATATGATACCACGGAGAGACTCTATTATTAGCTATGTAAAGTAAATTATACCATGGGGAGACTCCATTATTAGCTATGTAAAGTAAATGATACCACATTATTAGCTATGTAAAGTATATGATACCACAGGGAGACTCCATTATTAGCTATGTAAAGTAAATGATACCACGGGGAGACTCCATTATTAGCAATGAAAGTATATGATACTACAGGGAGACTCCATTATTAGCTATGTAAAGTATATGATACCACAGGGAGACTCTATTATTAGCTATGTAAAGTAAATGATACCATGGGGAGACTCCATTATTAGCTATGTAAAGTAAATGATACCACATTATTAGCTATGTAAAGTATATGATACCACGGGGAGACTCCATTATTAGCTATGTAAAGTAAATGATACCACGGGGAGACTCCATTATTAGCTATGTAAAGTAAATGATACCACATTATTAGCTATGTAAAGTATATGATACCACGGGGAGACTCCATAATTAGCTACGTAAAGTATATGATACCACGGGGAGACTCCATAATTAGCTACGTAAAGTATATGATACCACAGGGAGACTCCATTATTAGCTATGTAAAGTAAATGATACCACAGGGAGACTCCATTATTAGCTATGTACTGTAAATGACACCACGGGGAGACTCCATTATTAGCTATGTACTTTAAATGATACCACGGGGATACTCCATTATTAGCTATGTACTGTAAATGACACCACGGGGAGACTCCATTATTAGCTATGTAAAGTAAATGATACCACAGGGAGACTCCATTATTAGCTATGTACTGTAAATGACACCACGGGGAGACTCCATTATTAGCTATGTAAAGTAAATGATACCTCGGGGAGACTCCATTACTGGCCCTATTGCCTCTACTGCTCAACGCATGCCACAGTGGCAGACACAGTCCATTTTTCATACATCTTTCATTATGACTCATCTGTATCCCAAATAGCACCCTATATATAATGCACTATGTTTGACCGGAGCCCTATGGGCCCCTATCGAAAGTAGTGCACTAAACAGGGAACAGGGTGGCATTTGGGATGCTTCCTGAATACCGCTACTGAAGAGAGCCAGCAGTTTATTGGCATGGAGGTTGTTTTTGGGGGGAAATTCTTTCTGTGGTTACTGTGGTTTCCAGGGAAAGGTAATGTATCATAAAATAATGAATGTCTGTCTGTTTAGTTCCATCTTCCTGTTGTTCATTGTTCCCTGGATTAAAGTCTGAATTATAAACTCATAAAATAATGTAAAACTATAATAAACACTGTAATCAAGTCTAGTTGTGGTTTTATGGAGGTGTGTGTGTGTGTGTGTGTGTGTGTGTGTAAGTAAAGAAATAAAACAACTGTAAAAAGACATTTGAAAATAACAGTAGCGAGGCTACATACAGATACCGGTTAGTCAGACTGATTGAGGTAGTATGTACATGTAGGTATTTTTAAGGTGACTATGCAGATATGATGAACAGAGTGTAGCAGTAGTGTAAAGGAGGGGTTGGCAGGTGGTGGGTGGTGGGACACAATGCAGATAGCCTGGTTAGCCAATTTTTGGGAGCACTGGTTGGTCGGCCAATGAGGTAGTATGTACATGAATGTATAGTTAAAGTGACTATGCATATATGATAAACAGAGAGTAGCAGCAGCGTAAAAAGAGGGGTTGGGGGGTTGGGGGGGGGGGGACACATTGCAAATAGTCCGGGTAGCCATTTGGTTACCTGTTCAGGAGTCTTATGGCTTGGGGGTAAAAACTGTTGAGAAGCCTTTCTGTCCTAGACTTGGCACTCCGGTACCGCTTGCCATGCGGTAGTAGAGAGAACAGTCTATGACTGGGGCGGCTGGGGTCTTTTCACAATTTTTAGGGCCTTTTTCTGACACCGCCTGGTATAGAGGTCCTGGATGGCAGGCAGCTTTGCCCCAGTGATGTACTGGGCCGTACACACTACCCTCTGTAGTGCCTTGCGGTCGGAGACTGAGCAATTGCCGTTCCAGGCAGTGATGCAACCGGTCTGGATGCTCTCGATGTTGCAGCTGTAGAACCTTTTTCAGGATCTCAGGACCCATGCCAAATCTTTTTAGTTTTCTGAGGGGGAATAGGCTTTGTCATGCCCTCTTCACAACTGTCTTGGTGTGTTTGAACCATTCCAGTTTGTTGTTGATGTGAAAACCAAGGAACTTTAAGCTCTCAACCTGCTCCACTACAGCCCCGTCGATGAGAATGGTGGTGTGCTCGGTCCTCCTTTTCCTGTAGTCCACAATCATCTCCTTAGTCTTGGTTACGTTGAGGGATAGGTTGTTATTCTGGCACCACCCGGCGAGGTCTCTGACCACCTCCCTATAGGCTGTCTCGTCGTTGTCGGCGATCAGGCCTACCACTGTTGTGTCGTCTGCAAACTTAATGATGGTGTTGGAGTCGTGTCTGGCCTGACCATGCAGTCGTGGGTGAACCGGGAGTACATGAGGGGACT
>NW_027258095.1:0-115000 GCF_045791955.1 Oncorhynchus clarkii lewisi | reverse complement strand
TTCCCAACAACAGGTGTAGACTAACAGTGTCATGCTTACTGACGGGCCCTTCCCAACAACAGGTGTAGACTAACAGGGTAATGCTTACTGACGGGTCCTTCCCAACAATGTAGAGAGTAAGAAAATAGAGAAATAATAGAAAAGTCATAATAAATCCACAATGAGTACCGATAACTTGGCTACATACCAGGTACCAGGTAATAACTTGGCTATATACAGGAAGTACCAGAACAGAGTCAATGTGCAGGGAGGGGTACAAGGTAATAACTTGGCTATATACACGGGCTACCAGAACCGAGTCAATGTGCAGGGGTACGAGGTCATAACTTGGCTATATACAGGAAGTACCAGAACTGAGTCAATGTGCAGGGGTACGAGGTCATAACTTGGCTATATACAGGAAGTACCAGAACTGAGTCAATGTGCAGGTCATAACTTGGCTATATACAGGATAGACAAACACTAGCAGAAGCGGATGTGATGAGTCAAAAAAGTTTGTGCAAAAATGGGTCAATGCAGATAGTCCGGGTAGCTATTTGGTTTAATATTTAACTAACTATTTATCAGTCTTATGGCTCGGAGGGTAGAAGCTGTTCAGGGTCCTGTTGGTTTTCAGACTTGGTGCATCGGTAGCGCTTGCAGTCAGGTAGCAGAGAGACTACGACTTGGGTGGCTGGAGTCTATGACACATTTTTAGGGCCTCATCAATGAAGCCGGTGACTGATGTGGTAAAACTCCTCAATGCCATTGGATGAATCCCGGGACATGTTACACTCTGTGCTGGAGAAACAGTCCTGTAGCTTAGCATCCTCTATATTGAGCGCGTCACTGGTACTTCCTGTTTGAGTCATGTTTGCCAAATGGAGGGTGAGCTTTGTGTGCATTTCTGTATGTGGAGTAAAAGGTGATCTAGAGTTTTACATGCTGGTAGAAAGGTAGTAAAAACACATTTTACTTCCTGCATTAAAATCCCCGGCCACTAGGAGCGCCAAGTCTGAATTAACAATTTCCTGTTTGCTTATGGGCCAATTTTTTTACCGTTATTTAACTAGGCAAGTCAGTGGAAACAGGCTCATTCTTATTTACAATGACAGCCTAGGAACAGTGGGTTAACTGCCTAGGAACAGTGGGTTAACTGGCTAGGAACAGTGGGGTTAACTGCCTAGGAACAGTGGGGTTAACTGCCTAGGAACAGTGGGTTAACTGCCTATGAACAGTGGGGTTAACTGACTAGGAACAGTGGGTTAACTGCCTAGGAACAGTGGGGTTAACTGCCTAGGAACAGTGGGTTAACTGCCTATGAACAGTGGGGTTAACTGACTAGGAACAGTGGGTTAATTGCCTTGGAACAGTGGGGTTAACTGCCTAGGAACAGTGGGGTTAACTGCCTAGGAACAGTGGGTTAACTGGCTAGGAACAGTGGGGTTAACTGCCTAGGAACAGTGGGGTTAACTGCCTAGGAACAGTGGGTTAACTGCCTATGAACAGTGGGGTTAACTGACTAGGAACAGTGGGTTAACTGCCTAGGAACAGTGGGGTTAACTGCCTAGGAACAGTGGGTTAACTGCCTATGAACAGTGGGGTTAACTGACTAGGAACAGTGGGTTAACTGCCTAGGAACAGTGGGGTTAACTGCCTAGGAACAGTGGGGTTAACTGCCTAGGAACAGTGGGTTAACTGCCTAGGAACAGTGGGGTTAACTGCCTAGGAACAGTGGGGTTAACTGCCTAGGAACAGTGGGGTTAACTGCCTAGGAACAGTGGGGTTAACTGACTAGGAACAGTGGGTTAACTGCCTAGGAACAGTGGGGTTAACTGCCTAGGAACAGTGGGTTAACTGCCTAGGAACAGTGGGTTAACTGCCTAGGAACAGTGGGGTTAACTGCCTAGGAACAGTGGGTTAACTGGCTAGGAACAGTGGGGTTAACTGGCTAGGAACAGTGGGGTTAACTGCCTAGGAACAGTGGGGTTAACTGCCTAGGAACAGTGGGGTTAACTGCCTAGGAACAGTGGGGTTAACTGCCTAGGAACAGTGGGTTAACTGGTCTAGGAACAGTGGGGTTAACTGCCTAGGAACAGTGGGGTTAACTGCCTAGGAACAGTGGGTTAACTGGTCTAGGAACAGTGGGGTTAACTGCCTTGTTCAGGGGCAGAACAACAGATGTTTTACCTTGTCAGCTCAGGGACTCGATCTAGCAACCTTTCAGTTACTGGCCCAATGCTCTAACCACTAGGCTACCTGCCTCTAACCACTAGGCTACCTGCCTCTAACCACTAGGCCACCTGCCTCTAACCACTAGGCTACCTGCCTCTAACCACTAGGCCACCTGCCTCTAACCACTAGGCTACCTGCCTCTAACCACTAGGCCACCTATACAGCTGGTTGAGTGCGGTCTTAGTGCCAGCATCAGTTAGTGGTGGTAAATAGACAGCCCCCATTAAAATATAGATGAAAACTCTGTCTGTAAATAGTATGGTCTGCAGCTTATCATGAGGTACTCTACCTCGGGTGAGCAGAAACTCAAGACTTCCTTAATATTAAAGAACCAGCTGTTGTTAACAGAGAGACACACCCCTCCCCCCGTTAGCTTACCCCCAGCTACCGTTTGGGTCCTGCCGATGCATAGAAAAACCAGCTAGATGGACACTGAGTGTACAAAACATCAGGAACACCTGCTCTTTCCATGACATCGACTGACCAGGTGAATCCAGGTGAAAGCTATGATTCCCTATAGAATCATAGATAGATGTCACAAATCCACTTCAGTCAGTGTAGATGAAGGGGAGGAGACAGGTTAAATAAGGATTTTTAAGCCTTGAGACAATTGATAAATGGATTGTGTATGTGTGCCATTCAGAGGGTGAATGGGCAAGATACAAGATGTAAGTGCCTTTGAACAGGGATGGAAGTAGGTGCCAGGTGCACCCATTTGAGTGTGTCAAGAATTGCAACGATGCTGGGTTTTTTTTCACGCTCAACAGTTTCCCCTGTGTATCAAGAATGGTCCTACACCCACTGGACATCCAGACAACTTGGAAAAGGAAGAGACTGCGTAAGAGAGGCCGACATGCGGGGCACCCTGACGAAACTACCACCTTTCCCCTCCGGTTTTATTGGCGAACGTTCAATCACTGGAGAATAAACTGGACCAGCTCCACATCGAAGGTTAGCGATCGCTGTCCTGATGTCCTGAAACTCTTTCTGGTCGTAGGAATCGACGGTGGAAACAGTATGTCAAAGGAAGTTCAAGATCAGTTCAAAACAAAAAAACAAGAAAGCAGAACTGGTCAGGAGCGAGTAAAACGGCAGCTGTCCATTGCAGCGTCATACCACCTAACGGCCATGTGTGAAGCTTCTGTAACAGTTCAGGATGGGGGGGGGGGGAGTCACCGTGCCTCTCCACTAGAGCAGAGACTCTGTCATGGGGGCTGTTCAGAGAGATTGTTTAATGCCTAATATCAAACCTGGGAGTTGTGTGCTGCTTGCTACCTGCAGCAGGTACAGGTGTTCTCACTGTTGTTATGGGACAGGACATGGCCTGATGAAGAGGAGCATCTAGCAGGTGGGACTGAGATGTTTAGACACAGAGGGCTTGAAGTGTGTGTGTGTGTGTGTGTGTGTGTGTGTGTGTGTGTGTGTGTGTGTGTGTGTGTGTGTGTGTGTGTGTGTGTGTGTGTGTGTGTGTGTGTGTGTGTGTGTGTGTGTGTGGGGGGGTGGGTGGGTGTTACAGTAATATTCGTTGTAGGCTATCATTAATCCTCATTGGAGACAGATTAGTAGAATCATGAATCACTATTATTTGCTTGTTTCCACTGGGCCGCTGCTGTTTCCACTGGGCAGCTGCTGTTTCCACTGGGCCTCCTCTGTTTCCACTGGGCAGCTGCTGTTTCCACTGGGCCTCCTCTGTTTCCACTGGGCCTCATCTGTTTCCACTGGGCCACCGCTGTTTCCACTGGGCAGCTACTGTTTCCACTGGGCCTCCTCTGTTTCCACTGGGCCACCGCTGTTTCCACTGGGCCGCTGCTGTTTCCACTGGGCCGCTGCTGTTTCCACTGGGCCTCCTCTGTTTCCACTGGGCCTCCTCTGTTTCCACTGGGCAGCTGCTGTTTCCACTGGGCCTCCTCTGTTTCCACTGGGCCTCCTCTGTTTCCACTGGGCCACTGCTATTTCCTCTGGGCCACCGCTGTTTCCACTGGGCAGCTACTGTTTCCACTGGGCAGCTACTGTTTCCACTGGGCAGCTACTGTTTCCACTGTGCAGCTACTGTTTCCACTGGGAAGCTACTGTTTCCACTGGGCCTCCTCTGTTTCCACTGGGCAGCTACTGTTTCCACTGGGCCGTTGCTGTTTCCAAAGGACAGCTACTGTTTTCACTGGGCCTCTTCTGTTTCCACTGGGCAGCTGCTGTTTCCACTGGGCAGCTACTGTTTCCACTGGGCCCCCTCTGTTTCCTCTGGGCAGCTACTGTTTCCACTGGGCCTCCTCTGTTTCCTCTGGGCAGCTACTGTTTCCACTGGGCCTCCTCTGTTTCCTCTGGGCAGCTGCTGTTTCCACTGGGCCTCCTCTGTTTCCTCTGGGCCTCCTCTGTTTCCACTGGACCTCCTCTGTTTCCACTGGGCAGCTGCTGTTTCCACTGGGCCGGCACTGTTTCCACTGGGCCGCAGCTGTTTCCACTGGGCCGCTGCTATTTCCAAACGGCGCCATATTCCCAACATAGTGCACTACTTTTGACCAGAGCCCCATAGGCCCTTGTCAAAAGTAGTGCACTAAATAGGGAATAGGGTGCCATTTGGGACAAAGACCTAGTGCTCCACCACATAAGATGGCATTATAATTAGTTATACATAGTTATATATAGTTATCTAATTATACATAGTTATATATAGTTATCTAGTTATACATAGTTATATATAGTTATCTAGTTATACATAGTTAGATAGTTATATATAGTTATCTGGTTATACATAGTTATATATAGTTATATATAGTTATATATAGTTATATAGTTATCTGGTTATATATAGTTACAGTGCCTTGCGAAAGTATTCGGCCCCCTTGAACTTTGCGACCTTTTGCCACATTTCAGGCTTCAAACATAAAGATACAGTAATAAAGATATCAAACATAAAGATATTACACTTCATGATTGTGTCCCACTTGTTGTTGATTCTTCACAAAAAAATACAGTTTTATATCTTTATGTTTGAAGCCTGAAATGTGGCAAAAGGTTGCAAAGTTCAAGGGGGCCGAATACTTTCGCAAGGCACTGTAGTTATCTGGTTATATATAGTTATATAGTTATCTAGTTATACATAGTTATATATAGTTATATATAGTTATATAGTTATCTAGTTATACATAGTTATACATAGTTATATATAGTTATATATAGTTATATATAGTTATATACAGTGCCTTGCAAAAGTATTCGGCCCCCTTGAACTTTGCGACCTTTTGCCACATTTCAGGCTTCAAACATAAAGATATAAAACTGTATTTTTTTGTGAAGAATCAACAACAAGTGGGACACAATCATGAAGTGGAACGACATTTATTGGATATTTCAAACTTTTTTAACAAATCAAAAACTGAAAAATTGGGCGTGCAAAATTATTCAGCCCCCTTAAGTTAATACTTTGTAGCACCACCTTTTGCTGCGATTACAGCTGTAAGTCACTTGGGGTATGTCTCTATCAGTTTTGCACATCGAGAGACTGAAATTTTTTCCCATTCCTCCTTGCAAAACAGCTCGAGCTCAGTGAGGTTGGATGGAGAGCATTTGTACAGTTATATAAACACTAAGTTGACTGTGCCTTTAAACAGCTTGGACAATTCCAGAAAAATATGTCATGGCTTTAGAAGCTTCTGGGAGGCTAATTGACATAATTTGAGTCAATTGGAGGAGTACCTGTGGATGTATTTCAAGACCTACCTTCAAACTCAGTGCCTCTTTGCTTGACATCATGGGAAAATCAAAATCAATTGGTCAAGACCTCAGAAAACAATTGTAGACCTCCACAAGTCTGGTTCATCCTTGGGAGCAATTTCCAAACGCCTGAAGGTACCACGTTCATCTGTACAAACAATAGTACATAAGTATAAACACCATGGGACCATGTAGCCGTCATACCGCTCAGGAAGGAGACGCGTTCTGTCTCCTAGAGATGAACGTACTGCGAAAAGTGCAAATCAATCCCAGAACAACAGCAAAGGACCTTGTGAAGATGCTGGAGGAAATAGGTACAAAGGTATCTATATCCACAGTAAAACGAGTCCTATATCGACATTACCTGGAAGGCCACTCAGCAAGGAAGAAGCCACTGCTCCAGAACCTCCATAAGAAAGCCAGACTACGGTTTGCAACTGCACATGGGGACAAAGATTGTACTTTTTGGAGAAATGTCCTCTGGTCTGATGAAACAAAAATAGAAGTTTGGCCATAATGACCACCGTTATGTTTAGAGGAAAAGGGGGAGGCTTGCAAACTGAAGAACACCATCTCAACTGTGAAGCACGGGGGTAGCAGCGTCATGTTGTAGGGTTGCTTTGCTGCAGGAGGGACTGGTGCACATCACAAAATAGATAGCATCATCAGGAGGCAGGAAAATTATGTGGATATATTGAAGCAACATCTCAAGACATCAGTCAGGAAGTTAAAGCTTGGTCGCAAATGGGTCTTCCAAATGGACGATGACCCCAAGCATACTTCCAAAGTTGTGGCAAAATGGCTTAAGGACAACAAAGTCAAGGTATTGGAGTGGCCATCACAAAGCCTTGCCCCCCATCCTGCAGAAAATGTGTGGGCAGAACTGAAAAAGCGTGTGCGAGCAAGGAGGCCTACAAACCCGACTCAGTTACACCAGCTCTGTCAGGAGGAATGGGCCAATATTCACCCACCTTATTGTGGGAAGCTTGTGGAAAGCTACCCGAAACGTTTGACCCAAGTTAAACAATTTAAAGGCAATGGTACCAAATACTAATTGAGTGCATGTAAACTTATGACCCACTGGGAATGTGATGAAAGAAATAAAAGCTGAAATAAATCATTCTCTCTACTATTATTCTGACATTTCACATTCTTAAAATAAAGTGTTGATCCTAACTGACATAAAACAGGGAATTTTCACTAGGATTAAATGTCAGGATTAGTGAAAAACTGAGTTTAAATGTATTTGGCTAAGGTATATGTAAACTTCAACTGTATATAGTTATCTAGTTATATATAGTTATATAGTTATGTAGTTATAGTTGTTTTTAGTTATATAATTATACATAGTTATATATAGTTATCTAATTATACATAGTTATCTAGTTATATATAGCTATCTAGTTATATATAGTTATCTAGTTATATATAGTTATCTAGTTATATATAGCTATCTAGTTATATATAGTTATCTAATTATACATAGTTATCTAGTTATATATAGTTATCTAGTTATATATAGTTATCTAGTTATATATAGCTATCTAGTTATATTTAGTTATCTAATTATACATAGTTATCTAGTTATATATAGTTATCTAGTTATATATAGTTGTCTAGTTATATATAGCTATCTAGTTATATATATTTATCTAATTATACATAGTTAGATAGTTATATATAGTTATCTAGTTATATAGTTGGTAACTATATACGTAGTTGTAGAATCAAAAAAGGTTATTAAATATAAATATGATAACTTGGAGTGAAACATGCCTAACTAGAAATACAAATATGATAACTTGGAGTGAAACATGCCTAACTGGAAATACAAATATGATAACTTGGAGTGAAACATGCCTAACTGGAAATATAAATATGATAACTTGGAGTGAAACATGCCTAACTGGAAATACAAATATGCAATGACTATAATACACGCGTACTGTATTTTACCTTCCCAAATGGCACCCTATTCCTTCATAGTGCACTACTTCTGACCCGATCCCTATTGGACCTGGTTAAAAGTAGTGCACTACACAGGAAATAGGGTGCCATTTTGGGAGGACTCCTATATACCCACGCACCTGACACAGAGTGGAAGGAAAGAAAACAATATTTCCAGTAGGTCAGGTGTTCTCTTCATTTGCATAACCACCAGGAAGTTACAGTAAGTTAACCATTTAGACGTCGTACCGACCTTCCTTCACGGGTAGTTCTGGGGATTTACCTTCATGAGACATTTCGTGGACTCCTCGTGAAATGGCATCTAATTTATTGTCTGTCTAGTATAGCCTGCTGTATTGTACAGTAAATGCGCGTTTGCAGATTAGAGAGAGTTTTTCTTTGTTTCAATCGTGACGTGTGCGCTACATGTATGATTCCCAATGACAATTGGAAATGTGTTGTTGTTTTTGAGCTGTGAAAATGATTCGCGGAAGGAAAGCTATTTGCTTTTGACTAAACGAAAATGAAGTTACTTCTCACGGTGGGATTGTTGTTGGCGTTTGTCTCTACTTCATCAAGTCTACGGATTTTGGAATGGCCCACACTAAACTGTACTCAAGAGGTAAATGACGACTGACTTTTAAAAATGTATTCGGCAAAAGAGTCAAACCCTCTCAGTGCATTGCGTCAGTACATCCGGCGGTGATTGGGAGTCCCGTAGTGCGGCGCACAATTGTCCCAGTGTCGTCCGGGTTTGTCCGGGGTAGGACGTTATTGTAAATAAGAATTTGTTCTTAATTAACTGACTTTCTTAGTTAAATAAAAGTTACATAAAATATTAAAACATGTAATTGCCGTATCTATAATCCGTCCATCAGGCTGACTTTAATTATGCCTCAGGCTACTAATTTACTTGATCATAATAAGATAAATATCTTATCAAAAGAGACGACTACTCATTCTATCATGCTTTGAAATTGTCATATTAACAAAAAATACCACTAATCTCAGCAAGTACATTTATTTGTAAATCATTTAAAACTATTAAAGGACAAATGCAGCTGTTTAAAATAATACAAATCTAATTTACAGCCTTGTGATGTCACTGGGCAGGCCTTGTGATGTCACTGGGCAGGCCTTGTGATGTCACTGGGCAGGCCTTGTGATGTCACTTTACAGCCTTGTGATGTCACTGGGCAGGCCAACATTTCCAGTGGTCTTTTATGAACTAGTTTACCACCTGGCAGGCCAACACTCCATCCCGCTAAAACAGGCAGCCATTTCAGGAAGGCTTTTCAAACAGCTCTTTACACTAAACGGGCATTATCATCATTTTCACAATTTCACAATATTATTCCAACCTCATAGTGTGGAAATATATCTAAAACAGAGAAAAGTCAGGTTTGCGCCAGACTTAACAGAAATATACGATTAGTCCCATCGTACATTCTAAGTTGTTGTTGTTTCTTGTTCTATGGTTTTCATTTGCTCATGTGCCTGTGTGCATTCCTCTTTTTGTGCAGGGTTTGAGATGCGAAGCCAACGTCAGTGAGTAGTATCTCTAAACGTACCGTAGACTGTTACTATTGGTCCACACAGTGTTTTACATTGTGTGGTTATTGTGTTCAGACCAGCTGGGATCACGGTTGCCTGATTCCTTTATGATGTGATAGTCGATCACTTCCTTCATCAATAAGTGTAATAAAGATGGAAAACATTTCTGTTCAAAGCAGACATATTGGATTAAAATGCCCTCCGCTCCTCCTCCCCTCCCATCTCCTCCCCTCTCCCCCCTCCCCTCCCATCTCCTCCCCTCTCCCCCCCTCCCCTCCCATCTCCTCCCCTCTCCCCCCTCCCCTCCCATCTCCTCTTCTCTCCTTCCCTCCCCTCTCCCCTCTCCCCCCCTCCACTCCCATCTCCATCCTCCCCTCCCATCTCCTCCCCTCTCCTCCCTCCCCTCCCATCTCCTCTTCTCTCCTTCCCTCCCCTCTCCCCCCCTCCCCTCCCATCTCCTCCCCTCTCCCCCCTCCCCTCCCATCTCCTCTTCTCTCCTTCCCTCCCCTCTCCCCCCTCCACTCCCATCTCCACCCCTCCCATCTCCACCCCTCCCCTCCCATCTCCTCCCCTCTCCCCCCCTCCACACCCATCCCATCCCCTCCCATCTCCTCCCCTCCCCTCTCCTCCCCTCCCCTCCACTCCCATCTCCTCTTCTCTCCCCCCCTCCACTCCCATCTCCACCCCTTCCCTCCCATCTCCTCGTCTCTCCTTCCCTCCCCTCTCCCCCCTCCACTCCCATCTCCACCCCTCCCCTCCCATCTCCTCCCCTCTCCCCCCCTCCACACCCATCCCCTCCCCTCCCATCTCCTCCCCTCCCCTCCCCTCTCCTCCCCTCCCCTCCCCTCCCATCCCCTCTTCTCTCCCCCCCCTCCACTCCCATCTCCACCCCTCCCCTCCCATCTCCTCGTCTCTCCTCTCCTCCCCTCTCCCCCCCTCCCCTCCCATCTCCTCCCCTCTCCCCCATCTCCTCCCCTCCCATCTCCTCCCCTCCCATCTCCTATTCTCTCCTTCCCTCCCCTCCCATCTCCTCCCCTCCCATCTCCTCTTCTCTCCTTCCCTCCACTCCCATCTCCTCCCCTCCCATCTCCACCCCTCCTCTCCCCTCCCCTCCCATCCCCTCATCTCCCCTCCCATCTCCTCCCCTCCCATCTCCACCCCTCCCCTCCCATCTCCTCTTCTCTCCTTCCCTCCCCTCTCCCCCCCTCCCATCTCCACCCCTCTCCCCTCCCCTCCCATCTCCACCCCTCTCTCTCTCCCCTCCCCTCCCCTCCATAGATAACTGCCTGGATCCTGGGTGGTTGAAGCCTTGGCGCTACACTCCTAGCAGCCCAGTGAACCTAGAGGTGGAGCTGGACACTAGAAAAGATGAGGAGGGACACCTGGTGCCTGTTTTAGTGGCCCGATGGAAAGCTCAGGATGACGGTGGGTTGACTGGCCACTATCACAATGTGACATGACCTTGCCTCCCTATTAAAGCTCACTAAGCCATAGGGTGCTGTTTGTTACATGTGTTATAAGTGGAGAGGAGCACTAGAAGTATATTAGCACTTTGTGACTTTTACGTTTCTCCTTCACCTTCTTCTTCACCTTCTTCTCCTTCACCGTCTTCTTCTTATCATTCACCTTCTTCTTCACCTTCTTCTTCTCCTCCTTCTTTACCTTCTTCTCCTTCTTCTTCTTCTCCTTCACCTTCTGCTTCACCTTCTTCTTTACCTTCTTCTCGTTCTTCACCTTCGCCTTCTTCTTCACTTTCTTCTCCTTCACCTTCTTCTTCACCTTCTTCTTCTCCTCCTTCTTTACCTTCTTCTTCTCCTTCTTCTTCACCTTCTCCTTCTTCTTCTTCTCCTTCACCTTCTTATCCTTCACCTTCTTCTCCTTCTGGAATTCACCTTCACCTTCTTCTTCTCCTCCTTCTTTACCTTCTTCTTGACCTTCTTATTCTTATTCTTCACCTTCTTCTTCACCTTCTTCTCCTGCACCTTCTTCTTATTCTTCACCTTCTTCTTCTTCACCATCTTCTTCACCTTCTTCTTCTCCTTCACCTTCTTCTTCACCTTCTTCTTCACCTTCTTCTTCTTATCCACCTTCTTCTTCACCTTCTTCTCCTCCTTCTTTACCTTCTTCTTCACCTTCTTCTTCACCTTCTTCTTCATCTACTTCTTCACCTTCTTCTTCTCCTTCACCTTCATCTTCTTCTTCACCTTCTTCTTCTCCTTCACCTTCTTCTTCACCTTCTTCTTCACCTTCTTCTTCTTATCCACCTTCTTCTTCACCTTCTTCTCCTCCTTCTTTACCTTCTTCTTCACCTTCTTCTTCTCCTTCACCTTCATCTTCTTCTTCACCTTCTTCTTCTCCTTCACCTTCTTCTTCACCTTCTTCTTCACCTTCTTCTTCTTATCCACCTTCTTCTTCACCTTCTTCTCCTCCTTCTTTACCTTCTTCTTCACCTTCTTCTTCACCTTCTTCTTCATCTACTTCTTCACCTTCTTCTTCTCCTTCACCTTCATCTTCTTCTTCACCTTCTTCTTCTCTTTCACCTTCTTCTCCTTCACCTTCTTCTTCACCTTCTTCTTCTTCACCATCTTCTTCACCTTCTTCTTCACCTTCTTCTTATCCTTCACCTTCTTCTTCTTATCCTTCACCTTCTTCTTCATCTACTTCTCCTTCACCTTCTTCTCCACCTTCATCTTCTTCTCCTCCTTCTTCTTCTCATCAGGAAGCATTAGTTCCCTGAAAGGAACAGAGCTTCATGTTTTGAAGGAAGCCACAAACCAGAATCTGTGTGTTCGGTATGAATTCTTCGACAAGATGTCCATGCGTAACCCAGCATATGAAAAGGTAGGCGTCATTACAAGTGATCCATTTAACGGTAAATATCCATTCTCACGTGACTCACCCTAGTAAACAGACTATCTATTTTCTCTCAGTGGTCTTTCTCCCTGGATCGAGTGGTGGTTGAACCCGGCCTGTCATACGTTGTCTCAGTCTCCAACCTCCCCAAACCCAACCTGAAACACTCTGGTTACAACATCGATAAACATATCACTGTGCCCGGTGAGAACCGTACATTTTGGTGAGATTAGTAAAACACAGTGTAGAGACTTTGTACAGTAGTCTACTGTCTGTTCCTACTGCACATCGGATTGGCATCAACAGCTTTTCATTCAATACCTGATGTTATTTAACCTTAGATTGTAAAGATCCCAAGATTCAGAGGAGCAAGGTGTGTTTGGAGAGCGGTGAGTGGCCAATCACATTACTGTTATATTATATGAGTGACCAATCACATTACTGTTATATTATATGAAGTGGTGATTGACCAATCACATTACTGTTATATTATATGAAGTGGTGATTGACCAAGCACATTACTGTTATATTATATGAAGTGGTGATTGACCAATCACATTACTGTTATATTATATGAGTGACCAATCACATTACTGTAATATTATATGAAGTGGTGAGTGACCAATCACATTACTGTTATATTATGTGAAGTGGTGAGTGACCAATCACATTACTGTTATATTATATGAAGTGGTGATTGACCAATCACATTACTGTTATATTATATGAGTGACCAATCACATTACTGTAATATTATATGAAGTGGTGAGTGACCAATCACATTACTGTTATATTATATGAAGTGGTGAGTGACCAATCACATTACTGTTATATTATATGAAGTGGTGAGTGACCAATCACATTACTGTTATATTATATGAAGTGGTGAGTGACCAATCACATTACTGTTATATTATATGAAGTGGTGAGTGACCAATCACATTACTGTAATATTATATGAAGTGGTGAGTGACCAATCACATTACTGTTATATTATATGAAGTGGTGAGTGACCAATCACATTACTGTTATATTATATGAAGTGGTGAGTGACCAATCACATTACTGTTATATTATATGAAGTGGTGAGTGACCAATCACATTACTGTTATATTATGTGAAGTGGTGATTGACCAATCACATTACTGTTATATTATATGAAGTGGCGATTGACCAATCACATTACTGTTATATTATATGAAGTGGTGATTGACCAATCACATTACTGTTATATTATATGAGTGACCAATCACATTACTGTAATATTATATGAAGTGGTGAGTGACCAATCACATTACTGTTATATTATGTGAAGTGGTGATTGGTCAGTGGTTGTAATTAACATCTCGTTAAATAAATATCTCAAGTCATACAGGTATAATGTGCATAGTGTATTATGACCGGTTCTTGACTTGGACTGAAACAGGTGCCAGTCCTCATTTTGGGTGCCAGTCCTGTTTATACTTAGTTGCAGGAACTCCTCAGTACTTTTATATAAATAAATAAAATAAATAGACAATAATAATAAAATCTAATATTCTATAAGAGGTGTACGAACACAAGTAGTAGAACATTCCAGTAGTAGAACATTCCAGTAGTAGAACGTTCCAGTAGAAGAACGTTCCAGTAGTAGAACGTTCCAGTAGTAGAATGTTCCAGTAGTAGAACATTCCAGTAGTAGAATGTTCCAGTAGTAGAACGTTCCAGTAGTAGAACATTCCAGTAGTAGAACATTCCAGTAGTAGAACGTTCCAGTAGTAGAACATTCCAGTAGTGGAACATTCCAGTAGTAGAACATTCCAGAAGTAGAATGTTCCAGTAGTAGAACATTCCAGTAGTAGAACGTTCCAGTAGTAGAACATTCCAGTAGTAGAACGTTCCAGTAGTAGAACATTCCAGTAGTAGAATGTTCCAGTAGTAGAACATTCCAGTAGTAGAACGTTCCAGTAGTAGAACATTCCAGTAGTAGAACATTCCAGTAGTAGAATGTTCCAGTAGTAGAACATTCCAGTAGTAGATCATTCCAGAAGTAGAACATTCCAGGATGCTGCTACTCAGTGCTGACATGGTTCCTTTGTTGCTGTGTGAAGGGAGTCTGTGGAGACCTAACACTACGCTGGAGCGGTCTACTGGACCACAAGGCAGAACCACGCTCACTGTTGGGTTCAGTACAGACCAGCACTCACACAACTACAGAGTCTCACTACTGTGCTCCAGCAACAGACAATGGCAGGACACAGACATGGTATGGTTATTAATGTTATGAAGGGCTTATGAATGCCTTATGAATAGCTTATGAAGTCAATAGATATATGTAGGTTCCCTTTAACTAATTAGTCCTCCCGAGTGGTGCAGCGGTCTAAGGCACTACATCTCAGTGCTAGAGGCGTCACTACAGACCATGGTTCGATCCCGGGCTGTATCACAACTGGTCGTTGATCGGGAGTCCCGTAGGGCGGTGCACAATTGGCCCAGCGTCGTCCGGGTTAGGGGAGGGTTTGTCCGGGGTAGGCCGTCATTGTACAATAACAATTTGTTCTTAACTGACATGCCTAGTTCAATACAAAATAAATAAACTAAATGTGTGTCCCAAATGACGCCCTACTCCCTATCAAGGGAACTACTTATAGGCTTCTGGTCAAAAGTAGTGCACTATATAGGGAATAGGGTGCTCTCTTCTAAGTGTTACAGTTTAGTTTTTTCATCCTTCTCATTGCGTAAAGAACTGCATCATCAGCAGAATTGTGTCTGTAGCTCGGTTTATTTAAAAAAAAATATTTAACCTTTATTTAACTAGGCAAGTTAGTTAAAGGCCAAATTCTTATTTTCAATGACGGCCTAGGAACAGTGGGTTAACTGGTCTAGGAACAGTGGGTTAACTGCCTTGTTCAGGGGCAGAACAACAGATTTGTACCTTGTCAGCTCGGGGATTTGAACTTGCAACCTTCCGGTTACTAGTCCAATGCTCTAACCACTACCCCTGCCGCAGGAGACGTGTTGTTTTTCCTTCCAATGGTTTGACCTAGAACATTTAGGTTTTCAAAGCGAGACACTGCACATCCTGTGTCACACTTCATCGCTGTGGTTCTGCCCCAGATTCTAATCTTCTTCACACGTACAGAGCATTCGGAAAGCATTCAGACTGCTGGATTTTTTTACAGATTTTGTTACGTTACAGCCTTATTCTAAAATGGATTACATCGTTTTTTTTACTCATCAATCTACACACAATACCCCATAATGACATCACAATACGCCATAATGACATCACAATATCCCATAATGACATCACAATACCCCATAATGACATCACAATACGCCATAATGACATCACAATATCCCATAATGACATCACAATACGCCATAATGACATCACAATACCCCATAATGACATCACAATACGCCATAATGAAAAAGCAAAAACAGTTTTTTAGAAATTGTATTAAAAAAAAAAAAGCCTGGAAATATCACATTTACATAAGTATTCAGTATTTTGTTGAAGCATCTTTGCTAGCGATGACAGCATCGATTCTTATTGGGTATGACGCTACAAGCTTGGCAATCCTGTATTTGGGGAGTTTCTCCCATTCTTCTCTGCAGATCCTCTCAAGCTCTGTCAGGTTGGATGGGAAGCGTTGCTGCACAGCTATTATCAGGTCTCTCCAGAGATGTTCGATCGGGTTCAAGTCTAAGCTCTGGTTGGTCCACTCAAGGACATTCAGAGACTTGTCCCAAAGCCACTCCTGTGTTGTCTTGGCTGTGTGCTTAGGGTCATTGTCCTGTTGGAAGGTGAACCTTCTCCGCAGTCTGAGGTCCTGAGCGCTCTGGAGCAGGTTTTCATCAAGGATCTCTCTGTACTTTGCTCCGTTCATCTTTCCCTCGATCCTGACTAGTCTCCCAGTCCCTGCCGCTGAAAAGCATTCCCACAGCATGATGCTGCCACCACCATGCTTCACTGTAGGGATGGTGTCAGGTTTCATCAGACCGAAGAATCTTGATTCTTATGGTCTGAGAGACTGTTAGACCAAGCTGGCTGTCATGTGCCTTCTAGTGAGGAGTGGCTTCCGTCTGGCCACTCTACCATAATGGCCTGATTGGTGGAGTGCTGCAGAGATGGGTGTCCTTCCGGAAGGTTCTCCCATCTCTACAGAGGAACTCAGGAGCTCCTTCAGAGTGAACATCAGGTTCTTGATCACCTCCCTGACCAAGGCCCTTCTCCCCCGATTGCTCAGTTTGGCCAGGCGACCAGCTCTAGGAAGAGTCTTGGTGGTTCCAAACTTCTTTCATTTAAGAATGATGGATGCCACTGTTCTTGGGACCTCATGGCTTGGTTTTTGTTCTGATATGCACTGCCAACTGTGGGACCTTATAAAGACAGGTGTGTGCCTTTCCAAATATATGTCCAATCAATTAAATTTACCACAGGTGGACTCCAATCAAGTTGTAGAAACATCTCAAGGATGATCAATGGAAACAGGATGCACCTGAACTCATTTTACAGTCTCATAGTAAAGGGTCTGAATCCTTATGTAAATAAAGTATTTCTGTTTTTTATTTGTAATACATTTGCCAAAATTCCTAAAACCATGTTTTTGCTTTGTCATTATGGGTTATTGTGATGTCATATGGGGTATTGTGATGTCATTATGGGTTATTGTGATGTCATATGGGGTATTGTGATGTCATTATGGGGTATTGTGATGTCATTATGGGTTATTGTGATGTCATTATGGGTTATTGTGATGTCATTATGGGTTATTGTGATGTCATTATGGGGTATTGTGATGTCATTATGGGGTATTGTGATGTCATTATGGGGTATTGTGATGTCATTATGGGGTATTGTGATGTCATTATGGGGTATTGTGATGTCATTATGGGGTATTGTGATGTCATTATGGGGTATTGTGATGTCATTATGGGGTATTGTGATGTCATTATGGGGTATTGTGATGTCATTATGGGGTGTTGTGATGTCATTATGGGGTATTGCGATGTCATTATGGGGTGTTGTGATGTCATTATTGAGGTATTGTGTTTAGACTGAGGGACAAATGATTTAATCCATTTTAGAACAAGGCTGTAACGTAACCAAAGGTGGAAACAGGGAAGGGGTCTGAATACTTTCCCAAGGCACTGTACCTGTCGTCTGTATGCTCATAGTTCTTATGAATCACACCTTCCCTGACACATACAACACTCCTCACGTCACACCATTTTGTGATGTCATTACGGGGTGTTGTGATGTCATTATGGGGTATTGTGATGTCATTATGGGGTATTGTGATGTCATTATGGGGTATTGTGATGTCATTACGGGGTGTTGTGATGTCATTACGGGGTGTTGTGATGTCATTATGGTGTATTGTGATGTCATTATTGAGGTATTGTGTTTAGACTGAGGGACAAATGATTCAATCCATTTTAGAACAAGGCTGTAACATAACAAAATGTGGAAACAGGGAAGGAGTCTGAATACTTTCCCAAGGCACTGTACCTGTAGTCTATGATGTAGAGAGTAGAAAGATAAGGGAGTTCATATCTTATGTTTTCCCTTTAAGACCAACCAGACATGGCTGAATGTAGTGTTTGACCTGGAGAACTGGCCCCAGACCTGTTGTTATTTTGATGTGGAGGTAAGTCCTCCTTTACAACTTTACAACCTACTTGTTTCCGTCAAATTTGCTCGTCAGCGTTCAGCAACGCTACACGTTTATTGTTGTTGACCTGTTGTGTGTACCTGATAGTGGCCTAGTAAAAGTTTCGTTTTCGTCCTACTAGATCCATCCGTTTTTTAGCCGTTGCAACAACGACTGTGTACGAAGAAGGAAAACGTTTAACATATGTGGTAGGTTCATCAACAAGTCTATTATATTACATGGTACAAATAGGATAGATTTCATGTTCTCCCCTAACAACATACTGGTGTGATTTCAGAGACCTCTCCAACTGTGTTAACGGGAGATTCTCCACTAACAACATACTGATGTGATTTCAGAGACCTCTCCAACTGTGTTACCGGGAGATTCTTCATCTCCTAAAGTATACACAGCCATAGCAGCCACGGTGGTGCTGCTGGTCGGTGGAATGGTCTGTTGTCTCGTCTGTCAACTACGGACACGGAGAAAGAAAGGTGAGTTGAGGAGAGATGCCATTATCTCTCACTTATTATGTCTCACTTATTATCTCTCACTTAATATCTCTCACTTATTATCTCTCACTTATTATCTCTCACTTATTATCTCTCACTTATTATCGCTCACTTATTATCTCTCACTTATTATCGCTCACTTATTATCTCTCACTTATTATCGCTCACTTATTATCTCTCACTTATTATCGTTCACTTATTATCTCTCACTTATTATCGCTCACTTATTATCGCTCACTTATTATCTCTCACTTATTATCTCTCACTTATTATCTCTCACTTATTATCTCTCACTTATTATCTCTCACTTATTATCTCTCACTCAAAACGTATTGGAAATCGGTTATTCGGTGCTCCTTAGTGACAAACAAGTTATTTTGGCTGTTCAGAAATGAAGGCGTTTATAATATGTATATAATATGCTTCATTACTGCAGGGTCGTGTAGCCATAACTAAATGCATGACATTAATTAAGACATTGGCAGAATAGGATGGTTAAGAAATGAGGATGGATTTTGGGGACTAAATGGTCCGTGGGAGGAGAGGAGGAGCATCCATCTGACTTCCTGTTTCATAGTTTCATCTTTCTAGTTGATACTTTTATTGTTATCTTCTTGTTCTCTTTTTTCATTTTCTCATTATTCTCTTTCTCCTCTTCTCCCTCCCTTCTCTCTCTCCCTCCCTTCCCTCTCTCTCCCTCCCTACCTCTATCTCTCTCTTTCCCTCCCCTCCTTCCCTCTCTGTCTCTCCTTCAGTCCCACCAGGCCCCTATCCCCCAGCTGTAGAGCCAGAGGTCCAGACTCCTCATCTCCCCAGGGTTCCTCCCAAGGTGTTGGTGATCTACTCTCAGGACCATCCTCTCTACAGGAAGATAGTCCTGAAGCTCTGTGCCTTCCTCCAGGCCAAGTGTGGAACTGAGGTTGTGTTGGACCTTCTAGACACAACCTGGCTGGGCACTGTGGGGAGACTACCCTGGCTGGAGTGGCAGAGACAACAGGCGGGTAGACACCAGGAGTGCTGATCTAGGATCAGGTGTCCCTTGTTCATGTAATATCCATCAATATAATCTAAAAGGCTAAACTGCTCCTAGATCAGTTGTCCTACTCTGAAACGCTTTATACATACAGGCCCAGTAGAGAAGAGGACTAGATGGTTAGGAAGTAAAAGTGTTGTTGGTTTCAGACCCTGTACCGTTGTTCCCTTTAGCAAGGAAATAAATCTGTTTCCACAGATGGATAGATTGATAAATCTGTCTCTCCTCTCCCCTCCCCTCTCTTCTCTTCTTTTATTTTCTACTCTCCTCTCCTCTCCTCCTATTTTCTCCTCTTCTCTCCCCCTCTTTTCTTCTTCTCCTTTCTTCTCTTCTCTTTTTTCTTTTATTGTCTTCTCTCCTCTCCTCTCCTCTCCTCTCCTCTCCTCTCCTCTCCTCTCCTCTCCTCACCTCTCCTCACCTCTCCTCTCCTCTCCTCTCCTCTCCTCTCCTCTCCTCTCCTCTCCTCTCCTCACCTCTCCTCTCCTCTCCTCTCCTCTCCTCTCCTCTTATTCTCTCCTCTCCTCTTATTCTCTCCTCTCCTCCCCCTCTCTCCTCTCCTCTTATTCTCTCCTCTCCTCTCCTCTCCTCTCCTCTCTCCTCTCCTCTCCTCTCCTCTCCTCTCCTCTCCTCTCCTCTCCTCTCCTCTTATTCTCTCCTCTCCTCTTATTCTCTCCTCTCCTCCCCCTCTCTCCTCTCCTCTTATTCTCTCCTCTCCTCCCCCTCTCTCCCCTCCTCTTATTCTCTCCTCTCCTCCCCCTCTCTCCTCTCCTCTCCTCTTATTCTCTCCTCTCCTCTTATTCTCTCCTCTCCTCTTATTCTCTCCTCTCCTCTTATTCTCTCCTCTCCTCCCCCTCTCTCCTCTCCTCTTATTCTCTCCTCTCCTCCCCCTCTCTCCTCTCCTCTCCTCTTATTCTCTCCTCTCCTCCCCCTCTCTCCTCTCCTCTTATTCTCTCCTCTCCTCTTATTCTCTCCTCTCCTCTTATTCTCTCCTCTCCTCCCCCTCTCTCCTCTCCTCTCCTCCCCCTCTCTCCTCTCCTCTTATTCTCTCCTCTCCTCCCCCTCTCTCCTCTCCTCTTATTCTCTCCTCTCCTCTTATTCTCTCCTCTCCTCCCCCTCTCTCCTCTCCTCTCCTCCCCCCCTCTCCTCTCCTCTTATTCTCTCCTCTCCTCCCCCTCTCTCCTCTCCTCTTATTCTCTCCTCTCCTCCCCCTCTCTCCTCTTCTCTTCTCTCCTCTCCCTCTCTCCTCTTCTCTCCTCTCCTTCTCTCCTCCCCCTCTCTCCTCTTCTCTTCCCTCCTCTCCTCTCTTGTCCTCTCCTCCCCCTCTCTTCTCTTCTCTTCTCTCCTCCCCCTCTCTCTGCTTCTCTCCTACAGATCAACAAATCATCAGACAAGATCCTGGTCCTCTGTTCTCGTGGCGTCCAGGCCAAGTGGAGGGCGATGTGTGGCCAGAGTCGTGTGACGTTAAGAGAGGACCTCCGGTCGCCCATCGACGACATGCTGACGCCGGCCCTCAACCTCTTCCTGCCCGACATGCAGCAGGCCGCCGCGCTAGGGAAGTACATGGTGGCCTACTTTGACGAGGTCGGCAGCGAGCGTGACGTGCCGTCTGTCTTCGACATCGCTGTGAAGTACAAGCTGATGAAGCACTTTGAGGAGCTCTGCTTCAGGATCCTGGACCAGGAGAAGTACGCACCGGGACAGGTCAGTTTGTTGATGGAATCTCCCTATGCTTCCTGCCTGGTCTGTTGTTCTGTACCCTAGTGTATGGGACAGGTACGGCCAGTCTGGTCCTAGCTTTCTAAAAGGTAATAGTTGGGGATGCTTCAGGATCCTGGACCAGGAGAAGTACGCACCGGGACAGGTCAGTTTGTTGATGGGATCTCCCTATGCTTCCTGCCTGGTCTGTTGTTCTGTACCCTAGTGTATGGGACAGGTACGGCCAGTCTGGTCCTAGCTTTCTAAAAGGTAATAGTTGGGGATGCACGATATATCGGTGAACACATCGGACTCGGACGATATTAGCTAAAAAATGACGACATCTGTATCGGCCCGATGTCTAGTTGAACGTTGATGTTAACAACCGGATGTCATAGCTGGCGTGCCATAATGACGCCACGTAAAATGTTACGCTACACGTGCAACACAGCATCCCTAACCTCGCCCACAATGTCTCCTGTGTGGATCGAGCCGTCAACAAGTCCAGCAGTCATTTGAAAGAGTTTGGGTCTTCGCCTGTCAAAAAAAAAGATACCCGTCAAAATAGCCACGTTAAATAACGCAGTTCTATTATAGAATGTTATAGTTCTATTATAGAATGTTATAGTTCTATTATAGAATGTTATAGTTCTATTATAGAATGTTATAGTTCTATTATAGAATGTTGTGTGTTCTGAATTTGCACGTTCAAGCCAAGCGCCACCATGACTATCAGTAGCACTGGTCGAGCACCGGTACACACTACACAGTAATAGCGTCACTGCTATTAGCTTCACAACATACTATGGAACGCCGTTTGGGTCTTTGAGTGTCAAAAAAAATACAGTAGCACCAGTAGCAGTAGCTTGGTATCTAGCTAGCCCCAATACAACCAGCCTGAAAACAATGACCAGTAGAACCTGCAGCCATTTTCATTATTCTAAGCAATGATTTAGGGATCCTTGTGAGTAAGTATTAGCTAGGTTGTCGCTTGTTGTTCGCCTATTGATATTGAACTTCAGTTCATGAAAATAAATAGCTAGCCAGCTACTTAACCCTGTTGCCCAAAGCTAATGTTATAAGCAGCCAGCTAGCCTCATCTGGCTAATGAGACTCGACCGGACCTGGTTATGTGTTGTGAAGCTAGCCACAATAAGGATTAGGCACAATAGTGGAATTTGCGGTTTGCCTTCAAAATAAAAGTACCTTTTGAAAGTGAGGCAGAAGGTTACAATTGGTGGAGTCATGACATATTTAGACCGTGTTAAACAAGGCTGGAATGTGAAGAAATGGGGTATCAGTCTACTCGGTACCCAAGATATTTTTTCCCAATGTCCTCCTCAGATGACATCCTGCCCAAAAATGTTCTATGGGATTGAGGTCAGGGCTTTGTGATGGCCACTCCAATACCTTGACTTTGTTGTCCTTAAGCCATTTTGCCACAACTTTGGAAGTATGCTTGGGGTCATTGTCCATTTGGAAGACCCATTTGCGACCAAGCTTTAACTTCCTGACTGATGTCTTGAGATGTGTTTTAATATATCCACATCATTTTCTTTCCTCATGATGCCATCTATTTTGTGAAGTGCACCAGTCCATCCTGCAGCAAAGCACCCCCACAACATGATGCTGCCACCCCTGTGCTTCACGGTTGGGATGGTGTTCTTCGGCTTGCAAGCCTCCCCCTTTTTCCTCCAAACATAACGATGGTCATTTTTTATGGCGGTTTTGGAGCAGTGGCTTCTTCGTTGCAGAGCAGCCTTTCAGGTTATGTCGATATAGGACTGGTTTGACTGTGGATATAGATACTTTTGGACCTGTTTCCTCCAGCATCTTCACAAGGTCCTTTGCTGTTGTTCTGGGATTGATTTGCACCTTTCGCACCAAAGTACGTTCATCTCTAGGAGACAGAACGCGTCTCCTTCCTGAGTGGTATGACGGCTGCGTGGTCCCATGGTGTTTATACTTGTGTATTATTATTTGTACAGATGAACATGGTACCTTCAGGCATTTGGAAATTGCTCCCAAGGATGAACCAGACTTGTGGAGGTCTAAAAAAACAATTCTGAAGTCTTGGCTGATTTCTTTTGATTTTCCCATGATGTCAAGCAAAGAGGCACTGAGTTTGAAGGTAGGTCTTGGAATACATCCACAGGTACACCTCCAATTGACTCAAATGATGTCAATCAGCCTATCAGAAGCTTCTAAAGCCATGACATAATTTTCTGGAATTGTCCAAGCTGTTTAAAGGCACAGTCAACTTAGTGAATGTAAACTTCTAACCCAATGGAATTGTGATACAGAGAATTATAAGTGAAATAATCTGTCTGCAAACAATTGTTGGAAAAATTACTTGTGTCATGCACAAAGTAGATGTCCTAACCGACTTGCAAAAACTATAGTTTGTTAACAAGAAATGTGTGGAGTGGTTGAAAAACAAGTTTTAATGACTCCAACCTAAGTGTATGTAAACTTCTGACTTCAACTGTAGCTATATATGTAGCTAGCTAACGATAGCTACTGGAACAGATGTCGTTTTGCATCCATGATGAGCTAGCTAGCTTTTTAACCAGCACTGAAGGTGCGCGAGACAACTTTACCAGCGTCATGGCAAACTGTACGTATCGATGAATCGTTGTGACACATGAAATACGAGTGATCGTGTAATCAACGTTAAAAAAATAATGAATGAATGCGTTAAATTATTAAGTGACGTGCAGTCATATTCAGATCCTGATTGGTCAAATAGTGTATATTTATCGTGTATCTTTTTTGACACGCAAAGACCCAAACAGCGTTCCATAGACATCCTGGTTGAGAATGAAACGACGGAACTAATGAACAGCGAAACAGCACAGTAAGTGAAAGAAACAGGTTTTGATGATGTTTTACTGGTAATGGGGACGTATGTAAATGCCAACAAAATAACGTTTTGGTCAGTGTGTGTGTTTGTGTGTGTGTGTGTGTGTGTGTGTGTGTGTTTGTGTAGCCTTTTATTTAACTAGGCAAGTCAGTTAAGAATAAATTCTATTTCACAATGACGACCTACCCAGGCCACTTGTGCGCCGCCCTATGGGACTCCCAATCACGGCCGGATGTGATACAGCCTGGATTCGAACCAGGGACTGTAGTGACGCCTCTTGCACTGAGATGCAGTGCCTTAGACCTCTGCGTCCATGTGTGTGTGTTAACTATTTAACTGGCCTAGAATGCTTAAAAGGCCGCTACATTTTTAAATATCGCTTATCACTATCAGGGTTTGTTTGGCAAGGAAAATATCGGTTACCGGCCAAAAATTTCATATCGGTGCATCACTAGTAGCAGTGAGGCCCACAGTGGAAATAAGATGCTGGCTTCTCCATTATGTTGAATGTATTATTGTACCAGAACTCTCTCTGTGTGTGTGTGTGTGTGTGTGTGTGTGTGTGTGTGTGTGTGTGTGTGTGTGTGTGTGTGTGTGTGTGTGTGTGTGTGTGTGTGTGTGTGTGTGTGTGTGTGTGTGTGTGTGTGTGTGTGTGTGTGTGTGTATTATTGTACCAGAACTCTCTGTGTGTGTGTGTGTGTGTGTGTGTGTGTGTGTGTGTGTGTATTATTGTACCAGAACTCTCTGTGTGTGTGTGTGTGTGTGTGTGTGTGTGTATTATTGTACCAGAACTCTGTGTGTGTGTGTGTGTGTGTGTATTATTGTACCAGAACTCTCTGTGTGTGTGTGTGTGTGTGTGTGTGTGTGTGTGTGTATTATTGTACCAAAACTCTCTGTGTGTGTGTGTGTGTGTGTGTGTGTGTGTGTGTGTGTATTATTGTACCAGAACTCTCTGTGTGTGTGTGTGTGTGTGTGTGTGTGTGTATTATTGTACCAGAACTCTCTGTGTGTGTGTGTGTGTGTGTGTGTGTGTGTGTGTGTGTATTATTGTACCAGAACTCTCTGTGTGTGTGTGTGTGTGTGTGTGTGTGTGTGTGTGTGTGTGTGTGTGTGTGTGTGTGTGTGTGTGTGTGTGTGTGTGTGTACCAGAACTCTGTGTGTGTGTGTGTGTGTGTGTATTATTGTACCAGAACTCTCTGTGTGTGTGTGTGTGTGTGTGTGTGTGTGTGTGTGTGTGTGTGTGTGTATTATTGTACCAGAACTCTCTGTGTGTGTGTGTGTGTGTGTGTGTGTATTATTGTACCAGAACTCTCATGGCTGAGGAAGCTCTTTATGTACTACACCAATATATATATATTTTTTTTTTCTCAAATGTTGTTCACAAATTTGTTTTACATCCCTGTTAGTGAGCATATTCTCTTTTGCCAAGATAATCCATCCACCTGACAGGTGTGGTATATCAAGAAGCTGATTAAACAGCATGATCATTACACAGGTGCACCTTGTTCTGGGGACAATAAAAGGGCCACTTTAAAAATGTGCTGAGGAATATTTCTGTCTGTAATAAAGCCCTTTTGTAGGGGAAAAACACATTCTGATTAACTGGGCCTGGCTCCTTAGTGGGTGGGCCTATGCCCCCCACCCACGACTGCACCCCTGCCCAGTCATGTGAAATCCACAGATTATGGCCCAATAAATGTATTTCCCATTGACTGATTTCCTGATATGAACTGTAACTCAGTAAAATCTTCAAAGTTGTTGCGTTTATATATTTTTTTTCGTTCAGTATATTTTGAACGTGTCAAATAAAATGAATGATTTAATTCAAATCAGGTCAGCCACATCGAGGGGATCGGAGTGGAAGAGTACTTCACATGTCCACCGGGGAGGGATCTGCGAGACGCCATCGAAGCCTTCCAGGCGTTCCAGTTAGAGAACCCAGACTGGTTTGAACAGGAGTGTGTTGACATCGACGCAGAGGAGGAAGTGTTCGCAGTAACAGAGTATGACGCTCTGCTGGAAAAGCCGGTCGCGCCTGTTCTAGAGTTTGTTCCAGAATACAGGAATGGGCCACCTGTTCTAGAGTTTGTTCCAGAGTTCAGGAATGGGCCACCTGTTCTGGAGCTTGTTCCAGAGTTCAGGAAGGGGCCACCTGTTCTGGAGCTTGTTCCGGAGTACAGGAAGGGGCCACCTGTTTTAGAGTTTGTTCCAGAGTACAGGAAGGGGCCACCTGTTCTGGAGTTTGTTCCAGAGTACAGGAAGGGACCTCCTGTTCTAGAGTTTGTTCCAGAATACAGGAAGGGGCCTCCTGTTCTAGAGTGTGTTCCAGAATACAGGAAGGGGCCTCCAATCTCCAACTATGATGTAGAGATCAATGAAAACAGCCAGGGAGTCCAGGTCTCGACTCCTGAAGTGAAACTGGAAGGTAAGGTTATCAGAGGGGAGTGGAATGATAGCACAAACAGACTGGTGCCCAGGCTAAAGGGGTTTGGTACAACAGAAGAAATGTCTGTCTGATAGGTATTAATAAAGTCTTCTCCTTCCAGGTCACGGGACGTGTGTGCTGGAGCTTCTTCCAAGGGTCAACTCCGACAGCCACCAGATGTACCCATCATACCCAGTCGTTGAGGCCCCACCCGGGGTACTTATCTCTGATCTGCACCCCAATGCCCTGGAGAGTCAACCCTGTGGGTTGTCAGATCTTCTCCCGAGTGAGCCACCCTTGGCCAGAGAGAACTGTCTCCGCCTACAGGAGAGGTGGGGAACAGCAGACCGTTGCCCTCTAGAGAACGAGGAAGAGGAGGAGGCATACAGTCCTTCTTGTCAACCCTCTGTTGACACCCTGGAACAACTCATGTCTCTCCAGCTGTCACTCTGTGGTCTCAGTGCTATCCCAGAAATCCCCTCTGTGTCCACGGAGAACGGCTACCTATCACAACCGCGTGGAGAGATGGACCTATCACTTCCTGTCAAGATGGGCCAATCACGACTGTCCTTCAGCTCCATCCAGGTTACCCCACCTGTACCGATGGATAGTCAGATTCAGTACCTCCCTCCCCTGCCAGAGATAACCCACTCCCAGCCGGTAGAGATGGAGGAGGGTGGGGAGGTGATGAAGCCTGCTGCCCAGGAGAAGAGACCCGTCAGTGGGTCAGACCTGGGCTATATCTCCAGGAGCTCCTTCCAGCAGGACTCTTCTGTCCACTACCCTGTAGGAGAGGACAGCGACAATCCACTGGTGGCACTGGCCAGGCTACAACAGGCTCTCTACCTAAACAATTAAATACTCTGGCTTCTGCAATAAAAACGCGGAGAGAACGTTCTAGAAAACGGATGTTAATCATATATACTCTGGATCATAAACACTTTAGTTGTTCAGCATTGTCTTTTCATGTTGTTATAACACTATTGTCTATAAAAGTTTTCCTGATTTCCTGATTTGAAATGATGAACAAACCTGGAGTCAATGAATCAGCCAATGGGTTTGTACAGCATAATCCATATATTTAGTTCTGACATCACTTCCTTATATCTGGTTGGTACAGGGACAATAAAACGTGATCATGTCCATATTTCAGATATACACAATTACACAACATTCTACACGTAGAATTGGCTTTCTGTAAACAATAACCAGTTTCTGTTTTCCTGTACACTATTTGGGAATCAAGAATTTTTTTTGTCCCAAATAGCACACCTATTCCCTACATAGTGCACTACTTTTGACCAGAGCCCTGTGGGCACAAGCCTCAAATAGAAAATCCCATTTAATGGGTTCGGCAACACATAGAAAACGTTCATGCTGAAAACAGAAGCGTAGTATCTGTTAAATATACTGTAAATCCCATTTTAACAAATCAAAATGGAGTCAGTCAGAGTTAGTCTCGGTCTCTTTTAACACGTATTCTAGATCCAAGAAAGAAAGCCCTTGGTGGTTCAGTGCTTCTTCTATTGGCCTATTGCTGGACACAAAATATATATTTTTGTTGTTGTCAGTACATACATTGTTACAACCTGTCTTTTATCTAGCCTGGGTACCTGTCTGATTGTGTTGTTATGACAACTCATGACAATGAGAAATGGAGTTGGTGAGAGCACAAACAGATCCTGGGGGGCCCAGGCTATCTTGTATCTTCTCTAAACCGATCCGGGGTCCGGGCTATCTTGTATCATCTCTAAACACATCCAGGGGCCCAGGCTATCTTGTATCATCTCTAAACCGATCTGGGGCCCAGGCTATCTTGTATCATCTCTAAACAGATCCAGGGGGCCAGGCTATCTTGTATCATCTCTAAACAGATCTGGGGCCCAGGCTATCTTGTATCATCTCTAAACAGATCTGGGGCCCAGGGTATCTTGTATCATCTCTAAACAGATCTGGGGGCCCAGGCTATCTTGTATCATCTCTAAACAGATCTGGGGGCCAGGCTATCTTCTATCATCTCTAAACCCCAAGTCACAAATTGTAACCTTTTCAATATCTCAATATGCGGCCGTGTCATCGGCACGTAAATAATATGTGAAAAGTATAAAAAACACTGTAAATACATTGGCTTGATTGATTAGGAACAAACAGAAGCAAGAAAGAGCCATTCCAGTTTTATTTGAGGTCAAATCAGCCAACATAAGGCTAGGTAGAAGGGCACCTCAGTCCCATCAGCCAACATAATGCTAGGTAGAAGGGCACCTCAGTCCCATCAGCCAACATAATGCTAGGTAGAAGGACACCTCAGTCCCATAAGGCTAGGTAGAAGGACACCTCAGTCCCATCAGCCAACATAAGGCTAGGTAGAAGGACACCTCAGTCCCATCAGCCAACATAAGGCTAGATAGAAGGACACCCCAGTTCAATCAGCCAACATAATGCTAGGTAGAAGGACACCTCAATCCCATAAGTAGGTAGAAGGACACCTCAGTCAATTTAGCCAACACAAGGCTAGGTAGAAGGACACCTCAGTTCAATCAGCCAACATAAGGCTAGGTAGAAGGACACCTCAGTCCCATCAGCCAACATAAGGCTAGGTAGAAGGACACCTCAGTTCAATCAGCCAACATAAGGCTAGGTAGAAGGACACCTCAGTCCCATCAGCCAACATAAGGCTAGGTAGAAGGACACCTCAGTTCAATCAGCCAACATAAGGCTAGGTAGAAGGACACCTCAGTCCCATCAGCCAACACAAGGCTAGGTAGAAGGACTCCTCATTTTAAATCCCTCAATATAAATATCCTAATTTGACTTTATATGATAAAATATAATGTCCTTTTATTCCACAACGCTTCATGAAGGAACCCATCAACAATCCTGTTCACTTCACACTGCACTCAAAAAGGCACCATTTTTTTTTCTTAATAAGTGTTTTTTTCATTCCTATTCATCACCTACCTGCATCTTCATCATAGCCTGGTCTCAGATCAGTTGGTGTTCTAGCCAACTCCATACAACACAAACAGTTTGGCGTGCATTGAGGCTGAGTAACAAGGAGCTGGCGTGATGGCACATACAGACTGGAACTCAGGCTATATTCAGCTCACTCTTTTTTTTCCCCCCCATCAGGAAAAAAGAAAGTGAAGGACAAACAGGAACAGGAAATGTCACAGATCACCATTAGGTTGAATGAATTATATCACATCCAAGATCTTTTTTTAATGACCAGAGGCTTAGGTACTGGAAACTAAAGGGACTACTTTTTGTAACACAGTAAATACAAGATGGCGGCTGATGTTACGTTCTGTACAATAGTGTCTTCTCTGCAGACTGCGGCCATTACCAATATGTATTTGGGTACTTTTTTTTATCAAACATAATTTTGGTGTTTTTCACTGTATGAGAAGATCCATGAGGAGAAACAGAGACCTACATTTTGAGATGACAAGTGTTTACGATCGTGATTTATTCTCCGATCTGTCTGTAATCCCTGCATTCTCTCAACCCTGTTCTATTGGTTGCACAGTGACCTATATTTCTCTCATCCACATAAGGGTCTTCTGTTAGGTAATAATAGCAGTGTTTTTTTTTTTTTAATCCAGAGTTCCGGCAATAGGATGTCAAACACCTCGCATATCAACGCCACACCCATCTGATTACGCATATCAACGCCACACCCATCTGATTACGCATATCAACGCCACACCCATCTGATTACGCATATCAACGCCACACCCATCTGATTACGCATATCAACGCCACACCCATCTGATTACGCATATCAACGCCACACCCATCTGATTCCGCATATCAACGCCACACCCATCTGATTCCGCATATCAACGCCACACCCATCTGATTACGCATATCAACGCCACACCCATCTGATTCCGCATATCAACGCCACACCCATCTGATTACACATATCAACGCCACACACATCTGATTCCGCATATCAACGCCACACCCATCTGATTACGCATATCAACGCCACTCACATCTGATTACGCATATCAACGCCACACACATCTGATTCCGCATATCAACGCCACACCCATCTGATTACGCATATCAACGCCACTCACATCTGATTCCACAGCTGCACATTCCTTCATAGCACCTTGGAGTAGATTGTCTCATCATGTTTGATCTAAACGATATCACATTTATATTCACTTTTTTGAAGCTCCGTTCATTTCTGGGTGACAAATTGGCAAGGCTGACCCTGTATAAATTCCATCAGTCAAGACTGTCAGTACACATTTTGACAGATAGACAGACTGTCAGTACACATGTTAACAGACAGACAGACAGACAGACAGACAGACAGACAGACAGGACACATGTTGACAGATAGACAGACAGACAGACAAACAAACAGACAGACAGACCAGATAGATAGACAGACAGACAGCCCAGATAGACAGACAGACAGACAGACTGTCAGTACACATGTTGCCAGACAGACAGACAGCCCAGATAGATAGACAGACAGACAGTACACATGTTGACAGACAGACAGACAGACCAGATAGACAGACAGACAGACCAGACAGACATACCAGATAGACCAGACAGACCAGACCAGATAGACCAGACAGAGAGACAGACAGACAGACAGACAGACAGACAGACAGACAGACAGACAGACAGACAGACCAGATAGACAGACAGACAGACAGACAGACGATATTGACTGGATACAAAGAGGTAGGCCTTGTCTTAAGGAGAGACAGAGACAGAGACAGAGACAGAGACAGAGACAGACAGACAGACAGACAGACCAGATAGACATGTTGCCAGACAGACAGACAGCCCAGATAGATAGACAGACAGACGATATTGACTGGATACAAAGAGGTAGGACTTGTCTTAAGGAGAGACAGAGACAGAGACAGACAGACAGACAGACAGACAGATAGACAGACAGAGACACAGTATAATAAAGAGGTTGTTCTATAGCTGCCTGCTCCATCTCATATCATCATGACACATTGTAGTGCTACTTCAAAGCATACAGTAAAATACACATAGTGATGTCAAATTCTTTAAGAAATATCAATTGATTTATATTGATAACATGAAATATTCCCCCCAAAATAGTTTAGGAAATGAGAGGACATGATTAAACATTAGAATCATTACGTATACCGCAATTACACACTAATCAGGTATCTATTTTACCACAAGGTTTCCATCTATTCATTGATTAGGAAATGCTATTTGGAAGTTTCACAGATTGAGAGACAAGACTCTACCAACGTAAAACATGACTTTACATCGACATTGACACCATATCCAAGACTCCCATTTCAAAACGACAATCGTTGGCCAGTGGCCAGGTCTGCCAGGTTGGCCAGGTCTGCCAGGTCTGCCAGGTCTGCCAGGTTGGCCAGGTCTTAAGCAGGTGTAGTTGATGCATAATGATTCTGTAGCACCTGTTGTCATCAAATGTTCACATCTGAATAAATGACAAAATCGTCAATAAGGCTGTCGTTGATTGACACCTGTGGGGTTGTGCATCCTCATTGGCACCCTATTCCCTATATAGTGCACTCCCTTTGATCTGAACCCTATTAGCCCTGGTCAAAAGTAGGTGCATTATATAGGGCATAGGGTGCCGTTTAAGGGCGTAACCCTGTCCCTCAAAATTCTTCCTTCAGCATCACTCATGTGCCTTCCACCCTCCAGGGGGATAAAATAAAATCCAGGCCGTTTTAGGTCTAGGTAGTGACGGCCAGGGTGAGATCCAAGCCGGGCCTATGACTGCGTGGTAACCGCCAGGGTGTTGACATATCCATGGGGACACATATCGTTCTCTGAGACACAGTGAGAGAACTGCGCCGGGTTGCTTCCCTCACCGAACCTCCTGACACCCCGCACTGTGAAACACTGTTCTATCAGCTCCAGACACTTACAGGCCAGGAAGAACATATTCTTGAACATGAACACTGAGACGGGCATCTCGTGAACATACACCTGGAAACACCGCACCACCAGAAGTGGGGCGTTGACCAACACACCGACCAGGAACCTAGCCCAGACCCAGCGACAGCGCATCTCGGAGGCTGTCAACTCGTATAACCACACCACTGGGACGCCCAGGGCGATGAAATACACCGAGATGACCGTGTATTTTAAATAGACCGTCGGTATCTCGTTCTTCAGAAACAACTCCACCAGGGTAAAACAGTCTGCGAGGTCCAGACAGGTGGTTATGAAGCAGCTTTGGGACCGGTGGCGCGTAGCTCCGTTCTGGTCCTCGGTGATAGAATTGACGAGACAGTAGAGTAACGGGACCGAGAGCAACGTGATAATCTTAAATCCGGTTACACCGAACGGAACTTTGAGCGCGATGAGATCTAATATCGAAGTCTCTAGAATGAGGACTATTTTAGGGGTGCAGGCGATCACGTAGATTAACCAGGCCAGGTAGGCGTAGGTAAACTCGCCGAGGTTACAGCCGAATATAGAGTTCTTTTGGTGGAACCCACACGCACGCTCTCTCTTGCTCCTGGCGTTCTTCATGAAGAAGATCCCCCAGCCAGAGATCACCACCAGATCCGTGGCGATCCACGAACACCAGTACAGATCCGTGAAGATAATGAGGTAGAAATCTAGAATGCCTCCTTGGAATATCAGAATGAGGAAACACAGGATCTTGTAGAGAACGTTCCTCTTGGACCGCTGGCCGAACAAGGGAGCGGTCTGCATGAATTCCTCAGAGGTCATGATATAGGCGTCTGTAATAGCGGAGGATACTCCGGATACCAGCGGCTTGATGGAGCTCTCGTCTGGGTTGATACTCCCCGCGGACGTCTGTGTGTCCCTCCTGGACGAGGCGCTACGTATGAACAGCTGTCCGACTCCGTAGTCCGGGGCTAATGAAACCGGTGAGTCCGGGCAGATCACAGCTGCTTGGGGATGGGGATGGCTGGAGCTGGCCTTGGGGTTGTCGGCGGCACCAATTTCTGCTATCATTGTATGCATGTATTTGCGCGTTCGCTTCCCTTTCTCTCTCTCTTCTTTTTCTTCCCTGGTTTGGTAGTGATATATGCTTTTAGCACAGAGTTTCTAAACCCAGAGGCGCAATATCGCGATACTTCCGGGAACAAGCCAGTGTTGAGGGCTTGAGAAGTCAATGAGAGACGTGAAAAATTCTTCCTTAGTTAACTTTCTCAAAATCTAAAGGCACAACCTATATTCGAGCCAATGTCTTAAGTAGTTGAACGTGTTGCCACTCCAACTTCGTGAAAGTGACAAACTGACACGTTTTAATTTTCCTTAAAAAATGACTTTATATTGAAGGAGTGCCTTTAATTTGACGGCATGCACAATGACGTAATTTTTACGCATGCGCCTAGCTTGCCAACATTGCCATGACATCGCCTACAAGCGTGATCGGAGATTTTTATTGGAGAAGCAGTTTCTACCCGTCTTCCTACTGTACTGTCTTTGCTTTTAGGTTGGAGAGCGATAGGGGGCGCGGCGTAAACCAAGGCATGGTATTTCTCTCCCACTGGAATGAAATGCGGTGGACGGAATTATTGCTGTGTGCAGATGCGTATCACCAATCGTTTTGTTCTTTTTTTGAGCTTTCCAGGATTTTTAAATTGAGACTCCTTTCCCAATAATTCCGCAACATTGGACACGAATCATACTGTTGATATAACGGTTGATCTATCCCTAGGATTTGTTAAGCAAAATCCCTTGGTATTCTAGGAGTGCCTGGCAATTGATAGGCAAGGCTATTTATAAAGTGAGGAGCCAGGAATAGATTAGTTATAATTCCATCACCTCTTCAGAGGTGTTATACAGGAAGTAGAGGCTTCATGTCTAGAGGTGACAGGAAGTAGAGGCTCTAGCCCTATAGCTCTGGTGCAGGGCGTCGTTGTGCTCTCACCATCCATCACTATCTATAATGAGCTAGCAGCCTGAAGACACCCTGGACCAGAGCTAGTCTAGCCCTCTGGTCTGAAGCATTTCTAGCTGAATCCTCCAGTAGAGTAAATGGACTACTGGTGTCTCCATGTGTCCAGAACACCAGGACCTCAGTTACCCAGGCTCCAGCCCACCCTGTTAACTGGACTACCAGAACCTGTTACCCAGGCTTCATCCCACCCTGTCTCCATGTGTCCAGAACACCGGGACCTCGGTTACCCAGGCTCCATGTATCCAGAACCTCGGTTACCCAGGCTCCATGTATCCAGAACCTCAGTTACCCAGGCTCCATGTATCCAGAACCTCAGTTACCCAGGCTCCATGTATCCAGAACCTCAGTTACCCAGGCCCCATGTATCCAGAACCTCAGTTACCCAGGCCCCATGTATCCAGAACCTCAGTTACCCAGGCCCCATGTATCCAGAACCTCAGTTACCCAGGCCCCATGTATCCAGAACCTCAGTTACCCAGGCCCCATGTATCCAGAACCTCAGTTACCCAGGCCCCATGTATCCAGAACCTCAGTTACCCAGGCCCCATGTATCCAGAACCTCAGTTACCCAGGCCCCATGTATCCAGAACCTCAGTTACCCAGGCTCCATGTATCCAGAACCTCAGTTACCCAGGCTCCATGTATCCAGAACCTCAGTTACCCAGGCTCCATGTATCCAGAACCTCAGTTACCCAGGCTCCATGTATCCAGAACCTCAGTTACCCAGGCTCCATGTATCCAGAACCTCAGTTACCCAGGCTCCATGTATCCAGAACCTCAGTTACCCAGGCTCCATGTATCCAGAACCTCAGTTACCCAGGCTCCATGTATCCAGAACCTCAGTTACCCAGGCTCCATGTATCCAGAACCTCAGTTACCCAGGCTCCATGTATCCAGAACCTCAGTTACCCAGGCTCCATGTATCCAGAACCTCAGTTACCCAGGCTCCATGTATCCAGAACCTCAGTTACCCAGGCTCCATGTATCCAGAACCTCAGTTACCCAGGCTCCATGTATCCAGAACCTCAGTTACCCAGGCTCCATGTATCCAGAACCTCAGTTACCCAGGCTCCATGTATCCAGAACCTCAGTTACCCAGGCTCCATGTATCCAGAACCTCAGTTACCCAGGCTCCATGTATCCAGAACCTCAGTTACCCAGGCTCCATGTATCCAGAACCTCAGTTACCCAGGCTCCATGTATCCAGAACCTCCGTTACCCAGGCTCCATGTATCCAGAACCTCCGTTACCCAGGCTCCATGTATCCAGAACCTCCGTTACCCAGGCTCCATGTATCCAGAACCTCCGTTACCCAGGCTCCATGTATCCAGAACCTCCGTTACCCAGGCTCCATGTATCCAGAACCTCCGTTACCCAGGCTCCATGTATCCAGAACCTCAGTTACCCAGGCTCCATGTATCCAGAACCTCAGTTACCCAGGCTCCATGTATCCAGAACCTCAGTTACCCAGGCTCCATGTATCCAGAACCTCCGTTACCCAGGCTCCATGTATCCAGAACCTCAGTTACCCAGGCTCCATGTATCCAGAACCTCAGTTACCCAGGCTCCATGTATCCAGAACCTCAGTTACCCAGGCTCCATGTATCCAGAACCTCAGTTACCCAGGCTCCATGTATCCAGAACCTCAGTTACCCAGGCTCCATGTATCCAGAACCTCAGTTACCCCACCCTGATCCCTGTAGTGAACTACGCTACTTTTAACTATGATCCACAGGACCCAGGTAATAGATAGTTCACTATATGGAACAGAGGTGGATTCTGGGACATAAGACATTCAGAGAGACAGCAGAGAGAAGACAGTAATATGGACCGACGCCCCCCCCCCCCCCCCCCGATGTCACATCAATTCCCCACCGTACACAGACATGTCATTAAAACATGCCGCGGTTGATTGGCTGGGACGGCAACAGACATGTTGATTGGCTGGGACGGCAACAGACCTTCAGAGTGAGGACAAAGCACGGCAGAGAATGCTAAACCTTGAACGACTGTCCCCCCCCCCCCCTCCCCGAGTAGGGACTTGAGTTAGTTGGGTAACAAAATAATGCATTCTGGGTAACACAACAGATCACATAGAACCACCATGTCAGAGCCCCCACTTAAAATGTAGAAATGTAAGTGAAATTCCAAAACGTATATAGACACACGTGTACTACATATATAGACACGCGTGTACTACATATATAGACACGCGTGTACTACATATATAGACACGCGTGTACTACATATATAGACACGCGTGTACTACATATATAGACACGCGTGTACTACATATATAGACACGCGTGTACTACATATATAGACACGCGTGTACTACATATATAGACACGCGTGTACTACATATATAGACACGCGTGTACTACATATATAGACACGCGTGTACTACATATATAGACACGCGTGTACTACATATATAGACACGCGTGTACTACATATATAGACACACGTGTACTACATATATAGACACACGTGTACTACATATATAGACACACGTGTACTACATATATAGACACGCGTGTACTACATATATAGACACACGTGTACTACATATATAGACACACGTGTACTACATACAAGCCATAATATCAGAGCACAAGTTTAATGATCAATAATGAATTCCACTCAGTAAAGCAACCCTGGTAACTTTTGATAATAAACTTTAATTTCAAGTCATGATGGATGGTTGTGGACCATAGAAAAACAAGAAGAGAAACATAATATATATTAGTGCATTCTAAATGGGAGTTCAAAGAGAAGTAGTAGTGACCAAGACACAGGACTGTGTTCCAAACGGCACCCTCTCTAGACCACTGGTGGTTCACTAGAGCCCTACAGTATAAGGATCAGACCTGGTAGAGTTCATGCCCCCCGAAAGAAATGAGAGAGGGGGGGGTGCAACAATATTGGGAAGGTGTTCCTAATGTTTTGTTCACTCAGTGTATCGTCACAATATGGCGCCATTAGGAACACAGAGTCATCGAGTGTCACTATCAGCTCGGTTCTGAGGGGAGACTTGTCATTAGGTACCACGGGTGTTCCTGAATAATAGCTGCGATTCGATCGGGGGGGGGATAAAATAAAAGTGGACTTGGGCCCATTTAAAACAAACAACTTTAGATATTGTAAGTTGTTCCCCGAAGGCCCCCCCCCCCCCCCCCCTTTGACAGAGGAGTCGTCCTCATCCCCCTCCTTGACAGAGGAGTCGTCCTCATCCCCCTCCTTGACAGAGGAGTCGTCCTCATCCCCCTCCTTGACAGAGGAGTCGTCCTCATCCCCCTCCTTGACAGAGGAGTCGTCCTCATCCCCCTCCTTGACAGAGGGAGTTCCCACCACCAGGGAGGAGGGAAAGAGAGTGAATCAAGAGGGTACATGTGAATATAGGAAGTCGACAGGACTGCTGTCTCCCTCCACCCAATATACTCAGTGCATGAGCAGAGGACTACAATACCCATGACCACCACAGACATGACATCATCACCAGGAAGTATAGTTGTGTAGAGTTGGTTGTGGTGCATCATCCTCAAAACAAAACAAAACACAAGTCTTAAAAACATCACCTGGGTAAAAACGGTAAGTCAAACCCACGTCCACAAATAAACACTGTTTATTAGCGATATTTTCCAAAAAATGTTTGTAATTTTTTCCCCCCTTTGTTTTTGTTGTTGTTATTTTATTTTATTTTTACATGAACCTGACACGGATAGATAAATTCACAAGGACAGGATGTTTCTAGAAAAATGGTTTTACACCCACCTGTTTCATTTACCCCACTGTTTTCATTTACATTTGTTTTTTTAATCTGTTAATTCTTCTCCTTCTCCTTCTTCTTCTTCTTCTTCATGTAGTTGATTTCTGAATGAAAGGCCTGCCCCAACGGCACTGCCACAACACAGAGGAGAGAAGCTACTGTCCAAACACACAAGACAGTCCATTCTACAGCACGGTAAAGGTAAAGAGGGGGGGGGGGGGGGGGGGGTAGTCAAAAACGATAAAGGGGGGTTTCAACGGTAACGTTAGGGAGATGTTGCTATAGGTAAATCTCGTAGATATCGTCCAGCTCTTCGTGAAACAAGTCCCATTCGTCCTCCGAGTCCGTGACGTCGTCGTCGGTTCCCGCGGCGAGGAGCATGAGGAGCATCTCGCTCAGTTCAAAGGTCACCATCTCCTCGTCCTCGTTGTCCAAAGAGTCGCTGCTGTTCTCCCGCTCTTCAAACAGGTCCCACAGGGGTGTCCTCCTCCAGTTCTGGAGGGGAGAACAGGAATATATTTTAAAAAAAAACAGGAATTCGTTTCGGTATTACGAAAGCAGAACAGGAAGCGTTTTACAATAGGGCTGAGAACTTCTGGACCGTAAACACAAAATGTCCAAATGCCACATCGGTGTCTGTTAAACGTATGAACCCCCATAGGAAAACCAAAAATGGTCTCAATCTATTTCTGACAGAAAGGACATTTGTCAGGGCAGCGTCTTACCCTGTTCCTGCCGTTGCACCCTGCTGGTCTCCTCTGAGGCTCCTCCAGCCGCCCGTCAGGGAAGGCGTGTTTGTAGAAGCAGTTGGAGCCAAACGGGCAGGTGCCCCGACCCTGGTCGAAGTAACGACAGGCTTTAGTCCTGAGGAACAGAGACGGACGGGACCGTCAGCAGAGGACAGTGATTATTACAGATATAGATGAGGAACAGAGAGACAGACCCCCCTCCTATCGTCAGTACATATCTTACCCCCTCCTATCGTCAGTTAGAGCGTTGGACTAGTAACCGGAAGGTTGCAAGTTCAAACCCCCGAGCTGACAAGGTACAACTGTCGTTCTGCCCCTGAACAGGCAGTTAACCCACTGTTCCTAGGCCGTCATTGAAAATAAGAATTTGTTCTTAACTGACTTGCCTGGTTAAATAAAGGTAAAATAAAATAAAATAAATAAATCTTACCCCCCCTCCTCCTATCGTCAGTACATATCTTACCCCCCCTCCTATCGTCAGTACATATCTTACCCCCCCTCCTCCTATCGTCAGTACATATCTTACCCCCCCCTCCTATCGTCAGTACATATCTTACCCCCTCCTATCATCAGTTCATATCTTACCCCCTCCTATCATCAGTACATATCTTACCCCCCCTCCTCCTATCGTCAGTACATATCTTACCCCCTCCTATCATCAGTACATATCTTACCCCCTCCTATCATCAGTACATATCTTACCCCCCCCTCCTCCTATCGTCAGTACATATCTTACCCCCTCCTATCATCAGTACATATCTTACCCCCTCCTATCATCAGTACATATCTTACCCCCTCCTTACATCAGTACATATCTTACCCCCCCTCCTCCTATCGTCAGTACATATCTTACCCCCTCCTATCATCAGTACATATCTTACCCCCCTCCTCCTATCGTCAGTACATATCTTACCCCCTCCTATCATCAGTACATATCTTACCCCCTCCTATCATCAGTACATATCTTACCCCCTCCTATCATCAGTACATATCTTACCCCCTCCTATCGTCGGTACATATCTTACCCCCTCCTATCGTCGGTACATATCTTACCCCCTCCTATCGTCGGTACATATCTTACCCCCTCCTATCATCAGTACATATCTTACCCCCTCCTATCGTCGGTACATATCTTACCCCCTCCTATCGTCGGTACATATCTTACCCCCTCCTATCATCAGTACATATCTTACCCCATGCCATCCTTGTATTTCTGTATCAGTTTCTGCTTGTCTTCCTTGTCCTCCACCCAGTACTCACTGGGGATGACGAAGTTGGACGTTATCCGACACTCTGGACAGGACCTGGGAAGAGAGAGAGAGAGGTTTAGTTGGACGGGACAGGACCTGGGAAGAGAGAGAGAGAGGTTTAGTTGGACAGGACAGGACCTGGGAAGAGAGAGAGAGGTTTAGTTGGACAGGACAAGACCTGGGAAGAGAGAGAGGTTTAGTTGGACAGGACAGGACCTGGGAAGAGAGAGAAAGGTTTAGTTGTACGTTATCCGACACTCTGGACAGGACCTGGGAAGAGAGAGAGAGAGAGAGAGGGTTTAGTTGGACGAGAGGACCACTTAGTTGGACGTGACCCAACACTCTAAACAGGTGTTGGGTCATCTACCTCAATAAGCTGTAGTAGTCTCATCTACCTCAATAAGCTGTAGTAGTCTCATCTACCTCAATAAGCTGTAGTAGTCTCATCTACCTCAATAAGCTGTAGTAGTCTCATCTACCTCAATAAGCTGTAGTAGTCTCATCTACCTCAATAAGCTGTAGTAGTCTCATCTACCTCAATAAGCTGTAGTAGTATTGTCTACATATTGCAGCATACACTGCTTTGGTTTTAGGTCTATATTTATTGTCATGTGTTCATTGTATTTTTGACTACGTGCTGCAAAATTAATTGTCCCTCGGGATAATAAAAACTACTTCCTAACTTGATGATCTTGCCCCTCGGGATAATAAAAACTACTTCCTAACTTGATGATCTTGTCCCTCGGGATAATAAAAACTACTTCCTAACTTGATATTCTTGTCCCTCGGGATAATAAAAACTACTTCCTAACTTGATGATCTTGTCCCTCGGGATAATAAAAACTACTTCCTTACTTGATGATCTTGTCCCTCGGGATAATAAAAACTACTTCCTAACTTGATGATCTTGTCCCTCGGGATAATACAAACTACTTCCTAACTTGATGATCTTGTCCCTCGCGATAATAAACACTACTTCCTTACTTGATGATCTTGCTCTCGAACGTCTTGGCGCTCCTCCACTTGCGGATGCACTTGAGGCAGTAGCAGTGGCAGCAGTTGGACAGGATGCCGAAGCGTCTCTCACTGGGGTTGGCCTTGTCAAACACCACCTCCATACACACGCCACACTGCATGTCCTTACTGCGCTGGATGGCAAACGACAGCTCCATGTCCTTCTCATGGGCCTCGATGCAAGCCTGAAGAGGAATAACAAAGGTATAGCTAACCCCTATAATGCATTATGAAGCCTGGGGGGGGTACTAAAGGTATAGCTAACCCCTATAATGCATTATGAAGCCTGGGGGGGGTACTAAAGGTATAGCTAACCCCTATAATGCATTATGAAGCCTGGGGGGGGTACTAAAGGTATAGCTAACCACTATAATGCATTATGAAGCCTGGGGGTGGAGGATAAAGGTATAGCTAACCACTATAATGCATTATGAAGCCTGGGGGTGGAGGATAAAGGTATAGCTAACCACTATAATGCATTATGAAGCCTGGGGGGGGAGGATAAAGGTATAGCTAACCACTATAATGCATTATGAAGCCTGGGGGGGGAGGATAAAGGTATAGCTAACCACTATAATGCATTATGAAGCCTGGGGGGAATACTAAAGGTATAGCTAACCACTATAATGCATTATGAAGCCTGGGGGTGGAGGATAAAGGTATAGCTAACCACTATAATGCATTATGAAGCCTGGGGGGAATACTAAAGGTATAGCTAACCACTATAATGCATTATGAAGCCTGGGGGTGGGGGATAAAGGTATAGCTAACCACTATAGTGCATTATGAAGCCTGGGGGGGGGGGGGGGGGGTATAGCTACTAAAGGTATAGCTAACCACTATAATGCATTATGAAGCCTGGTGGGGGGGGGGGGGGTACTAAAGGTATAGCTAACCACTATAATGCATTATGAAGCCTGGGGGTGGAGGATAAAGGTATAGCTAACCACTATAGTGCATTATGAAGCCTGGGGGGGGGGGGGGGGGGTACAAAAGGTATAGCTAACCACTATAGTGCATTATGAAGCCTGGGGGGTGATTAATAAAGGTATAGCTAACCACTATAATGCATTATGAAGCCTGAGGGGAAACCAAAACAAGTTAACCACCAGAAACCATCACGGGGCAGATAACAAAACAATGATGAAGTCATTGGAAATGATTAAATGTCTCAATTCTAGAACACGGACACTTTGTAGTATATAAATACAGTATCTGACAGTAAAACATGGAGACCGTAGTATATAAACCATGGAGACCGTAGTATATAAAACATGGAGACCGTAGTATATAAATACAGTATCTGACAGTAAAACATGGAGACCGTAGTATATAAATACAGTATCTGACGGTAAAACATGGAGACCGTAGTATATAAATACAGTATCTGACAGTAAAACATGGAGACCGTAGTATATAAAACATGGAGACCGTAGTATATAAAACATGGAGACCGTAGTATATAAAACATGGAGACTGTAGTATATAAAACATGGAGACCGTAGTATATAAAACATGGAGACCGTAGTATATAAAACATGGAGACCGTAGTATATAAAACATGGAGACCGTAGTATATAAAACATGGAGACTGTAGTATATAAAACATGGAGACCGTAGTATATAAATACAGTATCTGACAGTAAAACATGGAGACTGTAGTATATAAAACATGGAGACTGTAGTATATAAAACATGGAGACCGTAGTATATAAATACAGTATCTGACAGTAAAACATGGAGACCGTAGTATATAAATACAGTATCTGACAGTAAAACATGGAGACCGTAGTATATAAAACATGGAGACCGTAGTATATAAAACATGGAGACCGTAGTATATAAATACAGTATCTGACAGTTAAACATGGAGACAGTAGTATATAAAACATGGAGACCGTAGTATATAAAACATGGAGACCGTAGTATATAAATACAGTATCTGACAGTAAAACATGGAGATTGTAGTATATAAAACATGGAGACCGTAGTATATAAACCATGGAGACCGTAGTATATAAAACATGGAGACCGTAGTATATAAACCATGGAGACCGTAGTATATAAAACATGGAGACCGTAGTATATAAAACATGGAGACCGTAGTATATAAATACAGTATCTGACAGTAAACCATGGAGACCGTAGTATATAAACCATGGAGACCGTAGTATATAAAACATGGAGACCGTAGTATATAAAACATGGAGACCGTAGTATATAAATACAGTATCTGACAGTAAAACATGGAGACCGTAGTATATAAAACATGGAGACCGTAGTATATAAAATATGGAGACTGTAGTATATAAAACATGGAGACCGTAGTATATAAATACAGTATCTGACAGTAAAACATGGAGACCGTAGTATATAAAACATGGAGACCGTAGTATATAAAACATGGAGACCGTAGTATATAAAACATGGAGACTGTAGTATATAAAACATGGAGACCGTAGTATATAAATACAGTATCTGACAGTAAAACATGGAGACTGTAGTATATAAAACATGGAGACCGTATTATATAAACAATGGAGACCGTAGTATATAAATACAGTATCTGACAGTAAAACATGGAGACTGTAGTATATAAAACATGGAGACCGTAGTATATAAATACAGTATCTGACAGCAAAACATGGAGACTGTAGTATATAAAACATGGAGACCGTAGTATATAAATACAGTATCTGACAGTAAAACATGGAGACCGTAGTATATAAAACATGGAGACCGTAGTATATAAAACATGGAGACCGTAGTATATAAATACAGTATCTGACAGTAAAACATGGAGACCGTAGTATATAAAACATGGAGACCGTAGTATATAAAACATGGAGACCGTAGTATATAAATACAGTATCTGACAGTAAAACATGGAGACCGTAGTATATAAATACAGTATCTGACAGTAAAACATGGAGACTGTAGTATATAAAACATGGAGACCGTAGTATATAAATACAGTATCTGACAGTAAAACATGGAGACCGTAGTATATAAAACATGGAGACCGTAGTATATAAAACATGGAGACCGTAGTATATAAAACATGGAGACCGTAGTATACAAAACATGGAGACCGTAGTATACAAATACAGTATCTGACAGTAAAACATGGAGACCGTAGTATATAAATACAGTATCTGATAGTAAAACATGGAGACTGTAGTATATAAAACATGGAGACCGTAGTATATAAATACAGTATCTGACAGTAAAACATGGAGACCGTAGTATATAAAACATGGAGACCGTAGTATATAAAACATGGAGACCGTAGTATATAAAACATGGAGACTGTAGTATATAAAACATGGAGACCGTAGTATATAAATACAGTATCTGACAGTAAAACATGGAGACTGTAGTATATAAAACATGGAGACCGTATTATATAAACAATGGAGACCGTAATATATAAATACAGTATCTCACAGTAAAACATGGAGACTGTAGTATATAAAACATGGAGACCGTAGTATATAAATACAGTATCTGACAGTAAAACATGGAGACCGTAGTATATAAAACATGGAGACCGTAGTATATAAATACAGTATCTGACAGTAAAACATGGAGACCGTAGTATATAAAACATGGAGACCGTAGTATATAAAACATGGAGACCGTAGTATATAAATACAGTATCTGACAGTAAAACATGGAGACTGTAGTATATAAAACATGGAGACCGTAGTATATAAATACAGTATCTGACAGCAAAACATGGAGACTGTAGTATATAAAACATGGAGACCGTAGTATATAAATACAGTATCTGACAGTAAAACATGGAGACCGTAGTATATAAAACATGGAGACCGTAGTATATAAAACATGGAGACCGTAGTATATAAATACAGTATCTGACAGTAAAACATGGAGACCGTAGTATATAAAACATGGAGACCGTAGTATATAAAACATGGAGACCGTAGTATATAAATACAGTATCTGACAGTAAAACATGGAGACCGTAGTATATAAATACAGTATCTGACAGTAAAACATGGAGACTGTAGTATATAAAACATGGAGACCGTAGTATATAAATACAGTATCTGACAGTAAAACATGGAGACCGTAGTATATAAAACATGGAGACCGTAGTATATAAAACATGGAGACCGTAGTATATAAAACATGGAGACCGTAGTATACAAAACATGGAGACCGTAGTATACAAATACAGTATCTGACAGTAAAACATGGAGACCGTAGTATATAAATACAGTATCTGATAGTAAAACATGGAGACTGTAGTATATAAAACATGGAGACCGTAGTATATAAATACAGTATCTGACAGTAAAACATGGAGACCGTAGTATATAAAACATGGAGACTGTAGTATATAAAACATGGAGACCGTAGTATATAAAACATGGAGACCGTAGTATATAAATACAGTATCTGACAGTAAAACATGGAGACCGTAGTATATAAAACATGGAGACCGTAGTATATAAAACATGGAGACCGTAGTATATAAAACATGGAGACCGTAGTATATAAAACATGGAGACCGTAGTATATAAATACAGTATCTGACAGTAAAACATGGAGACCGTAGTATATAAAACATGGAGACCGTAGAATGTAAAACATGGAGACCGTAGTATATAAATGCAGTATCTGACAGTAAAACATGGAGACCGTAGTATATAAAACATGGAGACCGTAGTATATAAAACATGGAGACCGTAGTATATAAAACATGGAGACCGTAGTATATAAAACATGGAGACCGTAGTATACAAATACAGTATCTGACAGTAAAATATGGAGACCGTAGTATATAAATACAGTATCTGACAGTAAAACATGGAGACTGTAGTATATAAAAACATGGAGTCCGTAGTATATAAAACATGGAGACCGTAGTATATAAATACAGTATCTGACAGTAAAACATGGAGACCGTAGTATATAAAACATGGAGACCGTAGTATATAAAACATGGAGACCGTAGTATATAAAACATGGAGACTGTAGTATATAAATACAGTATCTGACAGTAAAACATGGAGACTGTAGTATATAAAACATGGAGACCGTAGTATATAAAACATGGAGACCGTAGTATATAAAACATGGAGACCGTAGTATATAAAACATGGAGACCGTAGTGTATAAATACAGTATCTGACAGTAAAACATGGAGACCGTAGTATATAAATACAGTATCTGACAGTAAAACATGGAGACCGTAGTATATAAAACATGGAGACCGTAGTATATAAAACATGGAGACCGTAGTATATAAAACATGGAGACCGTAGTATATAAAACATGGAGACTGTAGTATATAAACCATGGAGACCGTAGTATATAAATACAGTATCTGACAGTAAAACATGGAGACTGTAGTATATAAAACATGGAGACCGTAGTATATAAAACATGGAGACCGTAGTATATAAATACAGTATCTGACAGTAAAACATGGAGACCGTAGTATATAAAACATGGAGACCGTAGTATATAAAACATGGAGACTGTAGTATAGAAACCATGGAGACCGTAGTATATAAATACAGTATCTGACAGTAAAACATGGAGACCGTAGTATATAAAACATGGAGACCGTAGTATATAAAACATGGAGACCGTAGTATATAAATACAGTATCTGACAGTAAAACATGGAGACCGTAGTATATAAAACATGGAGACCGTAGTATATAAAACATGGAGACCGTAGTATATAAATACAGTATCTGACAGTAAAACATGGAGACCGTAGTATATAAACCATGGAGACCGTAGTATATAAAACATGGAGACCGTAGTATATAAAACATGGAGACCGTAGTATATAAAACATGGAGACCGTAGTATATAAAACATGGAGACCGTAGTATATAAATACAGTATCTGACAGTAAAACATGGAGACCGTAGTATATAAAACATGGAGACCGTAGTATATAAAACATGGAGACCGTAGTATATAAAACATGGAGACCGTAGTATATAAAACATGGAGACCGTAGTATATAAAACAAGGAGACCGTAGTATATAAAACATGGAGACCGTAGTATATAAAACATGGAGACCGTAGTGTATAAATACAGTATCTGACAGTAAAACATGGAGACCGTAGTATATAAATACAGTATCTGACAGTAAAACATGGAGACCGTAGTATATAAATACAGTATCTGATAGTAAAACATGGAGACTGTAGTATATAAAACATGGAGACCGTAGTATATAAATACAGTATCTGACAGTAAAACATGGAGACCGTAGTATATAAAACATGGAGACCGTAGTATATAAAACATGGAGACCGTAGTATATAAAACATGGAGACCGTAGTATATAAATACAGTATCTGACAGTAAAACATGGAGACCGTAGTATATAAACCATGGAGACCGTAGTATATAAAACATGGAGACCGTAGTATATAAAACATGGAGACCGTAGTATACAAATACAGTATCTGACAGTAAAACATGGAGACCGTAGTATATAAATACAGTATCTGACAGTAAAACATGGAGACTGTAGTATATAAAAACATGGAGTCCGTAGTATATAAAACATGGAGACCGTAGTATATAAATACAGTATCTGACAGTAAAACATGGAGACCGTAGTATATAAAACATGGAGACCGTAGTATATAAAACATGGAGACTGTAGTATATAAATACAGTATCTGACAGTAAAACATGGAGACTGTAGTATATAAAACATGGAGACCGTAGTATATAAAACATGGAGACCGTAGTATATAAACCATGGAGACCGTAGTATATAAAACATGGAGACCGTAGTATATAAAACATGGAGACCGTAGTATATAAAACATGGAGACTGTAGTATATAAAACATGGAGACCGTAGTGTATAAATACAGTATCTGACAGTAAAACATGGAGACCGTAGTATATAAAACATGGAGACCGTAGTATATAAAACATGGAGACCGTAGTATATAAATACAGTATCTGACAGTAAAACATGGAGACCGTAGTATATAAAACATGGAGACCGTAGTATATAAAACATGGAGACTGTAGTATATAAAACATGGAGACCGTAGTATATAAATACAGTATCTGACAGTAAAACATGGAGACTGTAGTATATAAAACATGGAGACCGTAGTATATAAAACATGGAGACCGTAGTGTATAAATACAGTATCTGACAGTAAAACATGGAGACCGTAGTATATAAATACAGTATCTGACAGTAAAACATGGAGACCGTAGTATATAAATACAGTATCTGATAGTAAAACATGGAGACTAAGTACCACACAGCTGAGTTACATTAATCCTAACGCCTCATCTTGATTTGACCTTGGTGTGTTCTGATGGAGGGGCGTGTGTTGACAGGTACAGGTGTGTTCTGATGGAGGGGCGTGTGTTGACAGGTACAGGTGTGTTCTGATGGAGGGGCGTGTGTTGACAGGTACAGGTGTGTTCTGATGGAGGGGCGTGTGTTGACAGGTACAGGTGTGTTCTGATGGAGGGGCGTGTGTTGACAGGTACAGGTGTGTTCTGATGGAGGGGCGTGTGTTGACAGGTACAGGTGTGTTCTGATGGAGGGGCGTGTTGACAGGACCGTTACCTTGGTGTGTTCTGATCGCTGTGCGTCGTTGGAGGGGTGGAGCACCTGCAGACCGCACATGTCACACACGTCGCCGTGGAGATAGGCACAGTTAAGTCCGTAGCGACACTCCCCCATGGCGGCGTAGGGACACAGAGTCTTCCTCAACTCCTTATCGTCTCCCGCCGGGTCTTTCTCTCGCTCCAGAGGACTCATCCCCGACCCGTCAGACTTCACCGGGTCTGACGAGGGAGGGGGAAGAGGAGAGAGGGCGAGAGGAGAGAGAGAGGTGAGCGAGCCAGACACACACCCTTATTAAGACACATGGAAACAGTCATCGACTTGGCGCCAACAAAATGGTGTCATTTATTTACCTCATGAGTCTGGTGGTCTACAAACCAACTTGTTAATAAAAGATGCTAAAATGCCCCCAAAAGGAAACAAAATCAACCAGAAGTCGCCCCCTCCCCTCTCTCTCTCTCTCTCTCTCTGATAAAAATACACCTGTTCAGTGGGAGACTGGATTGGGGAGCATTTGGCAGCAGACCAAACAGAAAGGGGATGCTGTGTATTCCAAGATGGCCCCCATTTCCTATATAGAGCCATACTTCTGACCGGTGCCCACAGGGGCCAAAAGTACTAACTTAGTAGGTGACTGACAGTACATCATGTCCATCCTACAGGGAGACAGGAGGGACAAACTGAACGTGTCTTATTGAGTCACTGACAGTACATGTCCATCCTACAGGGAGACAGGAGGGACAGACTGAAAGTGTCTTATTGACTTAGTAGGTGACTGACAGTACATCATGTCCATCCTACAGGGAGACAGGAGGGACAAACTGAAAGTGTCTTATTGACTTAGTAGGTGACTGACAGTACATCATGTCCATCCTACAGGGAGACAGGAGGGACAGACTGAAAGATCGCTACATTCAAATCATCCATTCATTTCACACTGTGTCCGGCCACATGGCAGAAGTTGGCAGCGACTAGCACTGTTGGCATATCAGTGGCTCAAGCTAAGGACAACCCTGACAGACTGGCACAAACTCACCCTGTCAGCAGTAGGGCTAGCTAAGGACACCATCTGCCTCTCAAATGGAACTCTATTCTGTACAGAGCGCACTGATTAAGACCATAGTAACTAGGGTGTCATTTTGACCGTAGTAACTAGGGTGTCATTTTGACCGTAGTAACTAGGGTGTCATTTTGACCGTAGTAACTAGGGTGTCATTTTGACCGTAGTAACAGGGTGTCATTTTGACCGTAGCTTTGTTCTCCACTTCCACAGTTGAGCTAGCTAAGGATACCAGTCCCAAACAGCACCCTATTCCCTATACACACTGTGTACAAAACATTAGGAACACCTGCTCTTTCCATGACAGACTGACCAGGTGAATCCAGGTGAAATATATGATCCCTTATTGACGTCACTTGTTAAATCCACTTCAAATCAGTGTAGATGAAGGGGAAGAGAAGGGTTAAAGAAGGAGTTTTAAGCCTTGAGACAATTGAGACATGGATTGTGTATGTGTGCCATTCAGAGGTTGAACGGGCAAGACAAAATATTTCTGTGCCTTTGAACAGGGGTATGGTAGTAGGCGCCAGGTGCACCGGTTTGTGTCAAGAACTGCAACGCTGCTGGGTTTTTCCAAGCTCAACAGTTTCCCGTGTGTGTCAAGAATGATCCACCACCCTAAGGACATCCAGCCATCTTGACAACTGTGGGAAAGCATTGGAGTCAACATGGGACCAGCATCCCTGTGGAACACTTTCGACACCTTGTAGAAGCCAGTAGGGCTGCACGATTAATTGATCACATTGAGACAACATGGCTCTGGGGTTAAGAGAAGCTTTAGCAGCCTGGGTCCTGAATGAGGACCAGCCAGTGTGACAGGGTTAAGAGAAGCTTTAGCAGCCTGGGTCCTGAATGAGGACCAGCCAGTGTGACAACAATCACGACGTGGTAAAGACCACCACATTGAATGACTGGATCAGACAGGCTGCACCTTGCTATCGGTACGTGTTACATGTTAAGGCACTTTAACTTAATCATTTCAATAATAATAATAATAATAATAATAATAATAATAATAAGTGTAATTATGTACAAGTAGGCTTAATCACAAGCATCCTAGACACACTCACCCCTTCCACAATAGTACGGCTGGCCTGGTACAAACTCTGCCGCCATAACCCAGTCCCCTGCGCCTGATCCATGAGGGTTCTCTGGGCCGTCTGCCGACTGACCACCCGCCGATCCACTGGGAACGGGGGCTGGAGCGCTGGCGGCGAGGGACGTAGGAGTGAGAAGGGCGCAGGCGGAGGCAGGGGGTGGCAGCGACGGCTTGGGCCCAGGCACGTCTTCTTTAGAGTGTTCAAACCTGGAGGGAGAGAGAACGGAGGGAGGAGTGAGAGAGAGGGAGAAGGGGGGAGGGAGAGAGAGAGAGAGAGAGAAGGGGGGAGGGAGGGAGAGAGAGAGAGAGGGAGGGAGGGAGAGAGAGAGGGAGGAGTGAGAGAGAGAGGGAGGAGTGAGAGAGAGAGGGAAGAGTGAGAGAGAGAGGGGGAGGAGTGAGAGAGAGAGGAGTGAGAGAGAGAGGGAGAGAGAGGGAGGGAGAGAGAGGGAGGGAGAGAGAGAGGGAGGGAGAGAGAGAGGGAGGGAGAAGGGAGAGAGAGAGAGGGAGAAGGGGGAGGGAGAAGGGGGAGGGAGAGAGGGAGAGGGAGGGAGAAGGAGGGAGGTCAGAGAGCAAATGAGACAGGTCAGAGGCAGAGAAAGACGAGAGAAAATAATAATTTAAATGATTCAATGTTAAGGTTCTCTTGCAGGGAACTGAACTCATCTTTACAACCAACTTTTAATTGAAGACAAAGCTTCACCGTAGCTCCCTCAGAACCTTTCACTATTGACATAATATTTAAATAAATACAAAATATTTAAATATAACTAGTTAACTTGTTGGAGATCATTTTATATAGATGGTAAACAGTTGTTATAACTATTACTATTATAACTATTACTACATTGGAATTCTATATACCTGTGTAGACTGCTACTGCTGCTCAGAAGTAGTCTATACACCTGTGTGTAGAATCCCAACAGAGTGCTAGTCTACACACAGCTATATAGAATCCCAACAGAGTACTAGTCTACACACAGCTATATAGAATCCCAGAGTACTAGTCTACACACAGCTATATAGAATCCCAACAGAGTACTAGTCTACACACAGCTATATAGAATCCCAACAGAGTACTAGTCTACACACAGCTATATAGAATCCCAACAGAGTACTAGTCTACACACAGCTATATAGAATCCCAACAGAGTACTAGTCTACACACAGCTATATAGAATCCCAGAGTACTAGTCTACACACAGCTATATAGAATCCCAACAGAGTACTAGTCTACACACAGCTATATAGAATCCCAACAGAGTAGTAGTCTACACACAGCTATATAGAATCCCAACAGAGTACTAGTCTACACACAGCTATATAGAATCCCAACAGAGTACTAGTCTACACACAGCTATATAGAATCCCAACAGAGTACTAGTCTACACACAGCTATATAGAATCCCAACAGAGTGCTAGTCTACACACAGCTATATAGAATCCCAACAGAGTGCTAGTCTACACACAGCTATATAGAATCCCAACAGAGTGCTAGTCTACACACAGCTATATAGAATCCCAGAGTACTAGTCTACACACAGCTATATAGAATCCCAACAGAGTGCTAGTCTACACACAGCTATATAGAATCCCAGAGTACTAGTCTACACACAGCTATATAGAATCCCAGAGTACTAGTCTACACACAGCTATATAGAATCCCAGAGTACTAGTCTACACACAGCTATATAGAATCCCAACAGAGTACTAGTCTACACACAGCTATATAGAATCCCAACAGAGTACTAGTCTACACACAGCTATATAGAATCCCAACAGAGTACTAGTCTACACACAGCTATATAGAATCCCAACAGAGTACTAGTCTACACACAGCTATATAGAATCCCAACAGAGTACTAGTCTACACACAGCTATATAGAATCCCAACAGAGTACTAGTCTACACACAGCTATATAGAATCCCAACAGAGTACTAGTCTACACACAGCTATATAGAATCCCAACAGAGTGCTAGTCTACACACAGCTATATAGAATCCCAACAGAGTACTAGTCTACACACAGCTATATAGAATCCCAACAGAGTGCTAGTCTACACACAGCTATATAGAATCCCAACAGAGTACTAGTCTACACACAGCTATATAGAATCCCAACAGAGTACTAGTCTACACACAGCTATATAGAATCCCAACAGAGTGCTAGTCTACACACAGCTATATAGAATCCCAACAGAGTACTAGTCTACACACAGCTATATAGAATCCCAACAGAGTACTAGTCTACACACAGCTATATAGAATCCCAGAGTACTAGTCTACACACAGCTATATAGAATCCCAACAGAGTGCTAGTCTACACACAGCTATATAGAATCCCAACAGAGTGCTAGTCTACACACAGCTATATAGAATCCCAACAGAGTACTAGTCTACACACAGCTATATAGAATCCCAACAGAGTACTAGTCTACACACAGCTATATAGAATCCCGACAGAGTACTAGTCTACACACAGCTATATAGAATCCCAGAGTACTAGTCTACACACAGCTATATAGAATCCCAACAGAGTACTAGTCTACACACAGCTATATAGAATCCCAACAGAGTACTAGTCTACACACAGCTATATAGAATCCCAACAGAGTACTAGTCTACACACAGCTATATAGAATCCCAACAGAGTACTAGTCTACACACAGCTATATAGAATCCCAACAGAGTACTAGTCTACACACAGCTATATAGAATCCCAACAGAGTACTAGTCTACACACAGCTATATAGAATCCCAACAGAGTACTAGTCTACACACAGCTATATAGAATCCCAACAGAGTACTAGTCTACACACAGCTATATAGAATCCCAACAGAGTACTAGTCTACACACAGCTATATAGAATCCCAGAGTACTAGACTACACACAGCTTTATAGAATCCCAACAGAGTACTAGTCTACACACAGCTATATAGAATCCCAGAGTACTAGTCTACACACAGCTATATAGAATCCCAACAGAGTACTAGTCTACACACAGCTATATAGAATCCCAACAGAGTACTAGTCTACACACAGCTATATAGAATCCCAGAGTACTAGTCTACACACAGCTATATAGAATCCCAGAGTACTAGTCTACACACAGCTATATAGAATCCCAACAGAGTACTAGTCTACACACAGCTATATAGAATCCCAGAGTACTAGTCTACACACAGCTATATAGAATCCCAACAGAGTACTAGTCTACACACAGCTATATAGAATCCCAACAGAGTACTAGTCTACACACAGCTATATAGAATCCCAGAGTACTAGTCTACACACAGCTATATAGAATCCCAGAGTACTAGTCTACACACAGCTATATAGAATCCCAGAGTACTAGTCTACACACAGCTATATAGAATCCCAACAGAGTACTAGTCTACACACAGCTATATAGAATCCCAACAGAGTACTAGTCTACACACAGCTATATAGAATCCCAGAGTACTAGTCTACACACAGCTATATAGAATCCCAGAGTACTAGTCTACACACAGCTATATAGAATCCCAGAGTACTAGTCTACACACAGCTATATAGAATCCCAGAGTACTAGTCTACACACAGCTATATAGAATCCCAACAGAGTACTAGTCTACACACAGCTATATAGAATCCCAACAGAGTACTAGTCTACACACAGCTATATAGAATCCCAACAGAGTACTAGTCTACACACAGCTATATAGAATCCCAGAGTACTAGTCTACACACAGCTATATAGAATCGCAGAGTACTAGTCTACACACAGCTATATAGAATCCCAACAGAGTACTAGTCTACACACAGCTATATAGAATCCCAGAGTACTAGTCTACACACAGCTATATAGAATCCCAGAGTACTAGTCTACACACAGCTATATAGAATCCCAGAGTACTAGTCTACACACAGCTATATAGAATCCCAACAGAGTACTAGTCTACACACAGCTATATAGAATCCCAACTGAGTGCTAGTCTACACACAGCTATATAGAATCCCAACAGAGTACTAGTCTACACACAGCTATATAGAATCCCAACAGAGTACTAGTCTACACACAGCTATATAGAATCCCAACAGAGTACTAGTCTACACACAGCTATATAGAATCCCAACAGAGTGCTAGTCTACACACAGCTATATAGAATCCCAACAGAGTACTAGTCTACACACAGCTATATAGAATCCCAACAGAGTACTAGTCTACACACAGCTATATAGAATCCCAACAGAGTGCTAGTCTACACACAGCTATATAGAATCCCAACAGAGTACTAGTCTACACACAGCTATATAGAATCCCAGAGTACTAGTCTACACACAGCTATATAGAATCCCAACAGAGTACTAGTCTACACACAGCTATATAGAATCCCAACAGAGTACTAGTCTACACACAGCTATATAGAATCCCAACAGAGTACTAGTCTACACACAGCTATATAGAATCCCAGAGTACTAGTCTACACACAGCTATATAGAATCCCAGAGTACTAGTCTACACACAGCTATATAGAATCCCAGAGTACTAGTCTACACACAGCTATATAGAATCCCAGAGTACTAGTCTACACACAGCTATATAGAATCCCAGAGTACTAGTCTACACACAGCTATATAGAATCCCAACAGAGTACTAGTCTACACACAGCTATATAGAATCCCAACAGAGTACTAGTCTACACACAGCTATATAGAATCCCAACAGAGTACTAGTCTACACACAGCTATATAGAATCCCAGAGTACTAGTCTACACACAGCTATATAGAATCCCAGAGTACTAGTCTACACACAGCTATATAGAATCGCAGAGTACTAGTCTACACACAGCTATATAGAATCCCAACAGAGTACTAGTCTACACACAGCTATATAGAATCCCAACAGAGTACTAGTCTACACACAGCTATATAGAATCCCAGAGTACTAGTCTACACACAGCTATATAGAATCCCAACAGAGTACTAGTCTACACACAGCTATATAGAATCCCAGAGTACTAGTCTACACACAGCTATATAGAATCCCAACAGAGTACTAGTCTACACACAGCTATATAGAATCCCAACAGAGTACTAGTCTACACACAGCTATATAGAATCCCAGAGTACTAGTCTACACACAGCTATATAGAATCCCAGAGTACTAGTCTACACACAGCTATATAGAATCCCAGAGTACTAGTCTACACACAGCTATATAGAATCCCAGAGTACTAGTCTACACACAGCTATATAGAATCCCAACAGAGTACTAGTCTACACACAGCTATATAGAATCCCAACTGAGTGCTAGTCTACACACAGCTATATAGAATCCCAACAGAGTACTAGTCTACACACAGCTATATAGAATCCCAACAGAGTACTAGTCTACACACAGCTATATAGAATCCCAACAGAGTGCTAGTCTACACACAGCTATATAGAATCCCAACAGAGTACTAGTCTACACACAGCTATATAGAATCCCAACAGAGTACTAGTCTACACACAGCTATATAGAATCCCAACAGAGTGCTAGTCTACACACAGCTATATAGAATCCCAACAGAGTACTAGTCTACACACAGCTATATAGAATCCCAACAGAGTACTAGTCTACACACAGCTATATAGAATCCCAACAGAGTACTAGTCTACACACAGCTATATAGAATCCCAACAGAGTACTAGTCTACACACAGCTATATAGAATCCCAACTGAGTGCTAGTCTACACACAGCTATATAGAATCCCAACAGAGTACTAGTCTACACACAGCTATATAGAATCCCAACAGAGTACTAGTCTACACACAGCTATATAGAATCCCAACTGAGTGCTAGTCTACACACAGCTATATAGAATCCCAACTGAGTACTAGTCTACACACAGCTATATAGAATCCCAATAGAGTACTAGTCTACACACAGCTATATAGAATCCCAACAGAGTACTAGTCTACACACAGCTATATAGAATCCCAACAGAGTACTAGTCTACACACAGCTATATAGAATCCCAGAGTACTAGTCTACACACAGCTATATAGAATCCCAACAGAGTACTAGTCTACACACAGCTATATAGAATCCCAACAGAGTAGTAGTCTACACACAGCTATATAGAATCCCAACAGAGTACTAGTCTACACACAGCTATATAGAATCCCAACAGAGTACTAGTCTACACACAGCTATATAGAATCCCAACAGAGTACTAGTCTACACACAGCTATATAGAATCCCAACAGAGTGCTAGTCTACACACAGCTATATAGAATCCCAACAGAGTGCTAGTCTACACACAGCTATATAGAATCCCAACAGAGTGCTAGTCTACACACAGCTATATAGAATCCCAGAGTACTAGTCTACACACAGCTATATAGAATCCCAACAGAGTGCTAGTCTACACACAGCTATATAGAATCCCAGAGTACTAGTCTACACACAGCTATATAGAATCCCAGAGTACTAGTCTACACACAGCTATATAGAATCCCAGAGTACTAGTCTACACACAGCTATATAGAATCCCAACAGAGTACTAGTCTACACACAGCTATATAGAATCCCAACAGAGTACTAGTCTACACACAGCTATATAGAATCCCAACAGAGTACTAGTCTACACACAGCTATATAGAATCCCAACAGAGTACTAGTCTACACACAGCTATATAGAATCCCAACAGAGTACTAGTCTACACACAGCTATATAGAATCCCAACAGAGTACTAGTCTACACACAGCTATATAGAATCCCAACAGAGTACTAGTCTACACACAGCTATATAGAATCCCAACAGAGTGCTAGTCTACACACAGCTATATAGAATCCCAACAGAGTACTAGTCTACACACAGCTATATAGAATCCCAACAGAGTGCTAGTCTACACACAGCTATATAGAATCCCAACAGAGTACTAGTCTACACACAGCTATATAGAATCCCAACAGAGTACTAGTCTACACACAGCTATATAGAATCCCAACAGAGTGCTAGTCTACACACAGCTATATAGAATCCCAACAGAGTACTAGTCTACACACAGCTATATAGAATCCCAACAGAGTACTAGTCTACACACAGCTATATAGAATCCCAGAGTACTAGTCTACACACAGCTATATAGAATCCCAACAGAGTGCTAGTCTACACACAGCTATATAGAATCCCAACAGAGTGCTAGTCTACACACAGCTATATAGAATCCCAACAGAGTACTAGTCTACACACAGCTATATAGAATCCCAACAGAGTACTAGTCTACACACAGCTATATAGAATCCCGACAGAGTACTAGTCTACACACAGCTATATAGAATCCCAGAGTACTAGTCTACACACAGCTATATAGAATCCCAACAGAGTACTAGTCTACACACAGCTATATAGAATCCCAACAGAGTACTAGTCTACACACAGCTATATAGAATCCCAACAGAGTACTAGTCTACACACAGCTATATAGAATCCCAACAGAGTACTAGTCTACACACAGCTATATAGAATCCCAACAGAGTACTAGTCTACACACAGCTATATAGAATCCCAACAGAGTACTAGTCTACACACAGCTATATAGAATCCCAACAGAGTACTAGTCTACACACAGCTATATAGAATCCCAACAGAGTACTAGTCTACACACAGCTATATAGAATCCCAACAGAGTACTAGTCTACACACAGCTATATAGAATCCCAGAGTACTAGACTACACACAGCTTTATAGAATCCCAACAGAGTACTAGTCTACACACAGCTATATAGAATCCCAGAGTACTAGTCTACACACAGCTATATAGAATCCCAACAGAGTACTAGTCTACACACAGCTATATAGAATCCCAACAGAGTACTAGTCTACACACAGCTATATAGAATCCCAGAGTACTAGTCTACACACAGCTATATAGAATCCCAGAGTACTAGTCTACACACAGCTATATAGAATCCCAACAGAGTACTAGTCTACACACAGCTATATAGAATCCCAGAGTACTAGTCTACACACAGCTATATAGAATCCCAACAGAGTACTAGTCTACACACAGCTATATAGAATCCCAACAGAGTACTAGTCTACACACAGCTATATAGAATCCCAGAGTACTAGTCTACACACAGCTATATAGAATCCCAGAGTACTAGTCTACACACAGCTATATAGAATCCCAGAGTACTAGTCTACACACAGCTATATAGAATCCCAACAGAGTACTAGTCTACACACAGCTATATAGAATCCCAACAGAGTACTAGTCTACACACAGCTATATAGAATCCCAGAGTACTAGTCTACACACAGCTATATAGAATCCCAGAGTACTAGTCTACACACAGCTATATAGAATCCCAGAGTACTAGTCTACACACAGCTATATAGAATCCCAGAGTACTAGTCTACACACAGCTATATAGAATCCCAACAGAGTACTAGTCTACACACAGCTATATAGAATCCCAACAGAGTACTAGTCTACACACAGCTATATAGAATCCCAACAGAGTACTAGTCTACACACAGCTATATAGAATCCCAGAGTACTAGTCTACACACAGCTATATAGAATCGCAGAGTACTAGTCTACACACAGCTATATAGAATCCCAACAGAGTACTAGTCTACACACAGCTATATAGAATCCCAGAGTACTAGTCTACACACAGCTATATAGAATCCCAGAGTACTAGTCTACACACAGCTATATAGAATCCCAGAGTACTAGTCTACACACAGCTATATAGAATCCCAACAGAGTACTAGTCTACACACAGCTATATAGAATCCCAACTGAGTGCTAGTCTACACACAGCTATATAGAATCCCAACAGAGTACTAGTCTACACACAGCTATATAGAATCCCAACAGAGTACTAGTCTACACACAGCTATATAGAATCCCAACAGAGTACTAGTCTACACACAGCTATATAGAATCCCAACAGAGTGCTAGTCTACACACAGCTATATAGAATCCCAACAGAGTACTAGTCTACACACAGCTATATAGAATCCCAACAGAGTACTAGTCTACACACAGCTATATAGAATCCCAACAGAGTGCTAGTCTACACACAGCTATATAGAATCCCAACAGAGTACTAGTCTACACACAGCTATATAGAATCCCAGAGTACTAGTCTACACACAGCTATATAGAATCCCAACAGAGTACTAGTCTACACACAGCTATATAGAATCCCAACAGAGTACTAGTCTACACACAGCTATATAGAATCCCAACAGAGTACTAGTCTACACACAGCTATATAGAATCCCAGAGTACTAGTCTACACACAGCTATATAGAATCCCAGAGTACTAGTCTACACACAGCTATATAGAATCCCAGAGTACTAGTCTACACACAGCTATATAGAATCCCAGAGTACTAGTCTACACACAGCTATATAGAATCCCAGAGTACTAGTCTACACACAGCTATATAGAATCCCAACAGAGTACTAGTCTACACACAGCTATATAGAATCCCAACAGAGTACTAGTCTACACACAGCTATATAGAATCCCAACAGAGTACTAGTCTACACACAGCTATATAGAATCCCAGAGTACTAGTCTACACACAGCTATATAGAATCCCAGAGTACTAGTCTACACACAGCTATATAGAATCGCAGAGTACTAGTCTACACACAGCTATATAGAATCCCAACAGAGTACTAGTCTACACACAGCTATATAGAATCCCAACAGAGTACTAGTCTACACACAGCTATATAGAATCCCAGAGTACTAGTCTACACACAGCTATATAGAATCCCAACAGAGTACTAGTCTACACACAGCTATATAGAATCCCAGAGTACTAGTCTACACACAGCTATATAGAATCCCAACAGAGTACTAGTCTACACACAGCTATATAGAATCCCAACAGAGTACTAGTCTACACACAGCTATATAGAATCCCAGAGTACTAGTCTACACACAGCTATATAGAATCCCAGAGTACTAGTCTACACACAGCTATATAGAATCCCAGAGTACTAGTCTACACACAGCTATATAGAATCCCAGAGTACTAGTCTACACACAGCTATATAGAATCCCAACAGAGTACTAGTCTACACACAGCTATATAGAATCCCAACTGAGTGCTAGTCTACACACAGCTATATAGAATCCCAACAGAGTACTAGTCTACACACAGCTATATAGAATCCCAACAGAGTACTAGTCTACACACAGCTATATAGAATCCCAACAGAGTGCTAGTCTACACACAGCTATATAGAATCCCAACAGAGTACTAGTCTACACACAGCTATATAGAATCCCAACAGAGTACTAGTCTACACACAGCTATATAGAATCCCAACAGAGTGCTAGTCTACACACAGCTATATAGAATCCCAACAGAGTACTAGTCTACACACAGCTATATAGAATCCCAACAGAGTACTAGTCTACACACAGCTATATAGAATCCCAACAGAGTACTAGTCTACACACAGCTATATAGAATCCCAACAGAGTACTAGTCTACACACAGCTATATAGAATCCCAACTGAGTGCTAGTCTACACACAGCTATATAGAATCCCAACAGAGTACTAGTCTACACACAGCTATATAGAATCCCAACAGAGTACTAGTCTACACACAGCTATATAGAATCCCAACTGAGTGCTAGTCTACACACAGCTATATAGAATCCCAACTGAGTACTAGTCTACACACAGCTATATAGAATCCCAATAGAGTACTAGTCTACACACAGCTATATAGAATCCCAACAGAGTACTAGTCTACACACAGCTATATAGAATCCCAACAGAGTACTAGTCTACACACAGCTATATAGAATCCCAGAGTACTAGTCTACACACAGCTATATAGAATCCCAACAGAGTGCTAGTCTACACACAGCTATATAGAATCCCAGAGTACTAGTCTACACACAGCTATTTGGAATCCCAGAGTACTAGTCTACACACAGCTATATATAATCCCAACAGAGTACTAGTCTACACACAGCTATATAGAATCCCAACAGAGTACTAGTCTACACACAGCTATATAGAATCCCAACAGAGTACTAGTCTACACACAGCTATATAGAATCCCAGAGTACTAGTCTACACACAGCTATATAGAATCCCAACAGAGTACTAGTCTACACACAGCTATATAGAATCCCAGAGTACTAGTCTACACACAGCTATATAGAATCCCAGAGTACTAGTCTACACACAGCTATATAGAATCCCAGAGTACTAGTCTACACACAGCTATATAGAATCCCAGAGTACTAGTCTACACACAGCTATATAGAATCCCAGAGTACTAGTCTACACACAGCTATATAGAATCCCAACAGAGTACTAGTCTACACACAGCTATATAGAATCCCAACAGAGTACTAGTCTACACACAGCTATATAGAATCCCAACAGAGAACTAGTCTACACACAGCTATATAGAATCCCAGAGTACTAGTCTACACACAGCTATATAGAATCCCAGAGTACTAGTCTACACACAGCTATATAGAATCCCAACAGAGTACTAGTCTACACACAGCTATATAGAATCCCAACAGAGTACTAGTCTACACACAGCTATATAGAATCCCAGAGTACTAGTCTACACACAGCTATATAGAATCCCAACAGAGTACTAGTCTACACACAGCTATATAGAATCCCAACAGAGTACTAGTCTACACACAGCTATATAGAATCCCAACAGAGTACTAGTCTACACACAGCTATATAGAATCCCAGAGTACTAGTCTACACACAGCTATATAGAATCCCAACAGAGTAGTAGTCTACACACAGCTATATAGAATCCCAACAGAGTACTAGTCTACACACAGCTATATAGAATCCCAGAGTACTAGACTACACACAGCTATATAGAATCCCAACAGAGTACTAGTCTACACACAGCTATATAGAATCCCAGAGTACTAGTCTACACACAGCTATATAGAATCCCAACAGAGTACTAGTCTACACACAGCTATATAGAATCCCAACAGAGTACTAGTCTACACACAGCTATATAGAATCCCAACTGAGTGCTAGTCTACACACAGCTATATAGAATCCCAACAGAGTACTAGTCTACACACAGCTATATAGAATCCCAACAGAGTACTAGTCTACACACAGCTATATAGAATCCCAACAGAGTACTAGTCTACACACAGCTATATAGAATCCCAACAGAGTGCTAGTCTACACACAGCTATATAGAATCCCAACAGAGTACTAGTCTACACACAGCTATATAGAATCCCAACAGAGTGCTAGTCTACACACAGCTATATAGAATCCCAACAGAGTACTAGTCTACACACAGCTATATAGAATCCCAACAGAGTACTAGTCTACACACAGCTATATAGAATCCCAACAGAGTGCTAGTCTACACACAGCTATATAGAATCCCAACAGAGTACTAGTCTACACACAGCTATATAGAATCCCAACAGAGTACTAGTCTACACACAGCTATATAGAATCCCAACAGAGTACTAGTCTACACACAGCTATATAGAATCCCAACAGAGTACTAGTCTACACACAGCTATATAGAATCCCAACTGAGTGCTAGTCTACACACAGCTATATAGAATCCCAACAGAGTACTAGTCTACACACAGCTATATAGAATCCCAACTGAGTGCTAGTCTACACACAGCTATATAGAATCCCAACTGAGTACTAGTCTACACACAGCTATATAGAATCCCAATAGAGTACTAGTCTACACACAGCTATATAGAATCCCAGAGTACTAGTCTACACACAGCTATATAGAATCCCAACAGAGTACTAGTCTACACACAGCTATATAGAATCCCAACAGAGTACTAGTCTACACACAGCTATATAGAATCCCAGAGTACTAGTCTACACACAGCTATATAGAATCCCAGAGTACTAGTCTACACACAGCTATATAGAATCCCAGAGTACTAGTCTACACACAGCTATATAGAATCCCAGAGTACTAGTCTACACACAGCTATATAGAATCCCAACAGAGTACTAGTCTACACACAGCTATATAGAATCCCAACAGAGTACTAGTCTACACACAGCTATATAGAATCCCAACAGAGTACTAGTCTACACACAGCTATATAGAATCCCAGAGTACTAGTCTACACACAGCTATATAGAATCCCAGAGTACTAGTCTACACACAGCTATATAGAATCCCAGAGTACTAGTCTACACACAGCTATATAGAATCCCAACAGAGTACTAGTCTACACACAGCTATATAGAACCCCAACAGAGTACTAGTCTACACACAGCTATATAGAATCCCAGAGTACTAGTCTACACACAGCTATATAGAATCCCAACAGAGTACTAGTCTACACACAGCTATATAGAATCCCAACAGAGTACTAGTCTACACACAGCTATATAGAATCCCAACAGAGTACTAGTCTACACACAGCTATATAGAATCCCAACAGAGTACTAGTCTACACACAGCTATATAGAATCCCAACAGAGTACTAGTCTACACACAGCTATATAGAATCCCAACAGAGTACTAGTCTACACACAGCTATATAGAATCCCAGAGTACTAGACTACACACAGCTATATAGAATCCCAGAGTACTAGTCTACACACAGCTATATAGAATCCCAGAGTACTAGTCTACACACAGCTATATAGAATCCCAACAGAGTACTAGTCTACACACAGCTATATAGAATCCCAACAGAGTACTAGTCTACACACAGCTATATAGAATCCCAGAGTACTAGTCTACACACAGCTATATAGAATCCCAACAGAGTACTAGTCTACACACAGCTATATAGAATCCCAACAGAGTACTAGTCTACACACAGCTATATAGAATCCCAGAGTACTAGTCTACACACAGCTATATAGAATCCCAGAGTACTAGACTACACACAGCTATATAGAATCCCAACAGAGTACTAGTCTACACACAGCTATATAGAATCCCAGAGTACTAGTCTACACACAGCTATATAGAATCCCAACAGAGTACTAGTCTACACACAGCTATATAGAATCCCAACAGAGTACTAGTCTACACACAGCTATATAGAATCCCAACAGAGTACTAGTCTACACACAGCTATATAGAATCCCAGAGTACTAGTCTACACACAGCTATATAGAATCCCAACAGAGTACTAGTCTACACACAGCTATATAGAATCCCAGAGTACTAGTCTACACACAGCTATATAGAATCCCAGAGTACTAGTCTACACACAGCTATATAGAATCCCAGAGTACTAGTCTACACACAGCTATATAGAATCCCAGAGTACTAGTCTACACACAGCTATATAGAATCCCAGAGTACTAGTCTACACACAGCTATATAGAATCCCAGAGTACTAGTCTACACACAGCTATATAGAATCCCAGAGTACTAGTCTACACACAGCTATATAGAATCCCAACAGAGTACTAGTCTACACACAGCTATATAGAATCCCAACAGAGTACTAGTCTACACACAGCTATATAGAATCCCAGAGTACTAGTCTACACACAGCTATATAGAATCCCAGAGTACTAGTCTACACACAGCTATATAGAATCCCAACAGAGTACTAGTCTACACACAGCTATATAGAATCCCAACAGAGTACTAGTCTACACACAGCTATATAGAATCCCAGAGTACTAGTCTACACACAGCTATATAGAATCCCAACAGAGTACTAGTCTACACACAGCTATATAGAATCCCAACAGAGTACTAGTCTACACACAGCTATATAGAATCCCAACAGAGTACTAGTCTACACACAGCTATATAGAATCCCAACAGAGTACTAGTCTACACACAGCTATATAGAATCCCAACAGAGTACTAGTCTACACACAGCTATATAGAATCCCAACAGAGTACTAGTCTACACACAGCTATATAGAATCCCAGAGTACTAGTCTACACACAGCTATATAGAATCCCAACAGAGTACTAGTCTACACACAGCTATATAGAATCCCAACTGAGTACTAGTCTACACACAGCTATATAGAATCCCAACAGAGTACTAGTCTACACACAGCTATATAGAATCCCAACAGAGTACTAGTCTACACACAGCTATATAGAATCCCAACAGAGTACTAGTCTACACACAGCTATATAGAATCCCAGAGTACTAGTCTACACACAGCTATATAGAATCCCAACAGAGTACTAGTCTACACACAGCTATATAGAATCCCAGAGTACTAGTCTACACACAGCTATATAGAATCCCAGAGTACTAGTCTACACACAGCTATATAGAATCCCAGAGTACTAGTCTACACACAGCTATATAGAATCCCAACAGAGTACTAGTCTACACACAGCTATATAGAATCCCAACAGAGTACTAGTCTACACACAGCTATATAGAATCCCAACAGAGTACTAGTCTACACACAGCTATATAGAATCCCAGAGTACTAGTCTACACACAGCTATATAGAATCCCAACAGAGTACTAGTCTACACACAGCTATATAGAATCCCAACTGAGTGCTAGTCTACACACAGCTATATAGAATCCCAACAGAGTACTAGTCTACACACAGCTATATAGAATCCCAACAGAGTACTAGTCTACACACAGCTATATAGAATCCCAACAGAGTACTAGTCTACACACAGCTATATAGAATCCCAGAGTACTAGTCTACACACAGCTATATAGAATCCCAACAGAGTACTAGTCTACACACAGCTATATAGAATCCCAACAGAGTACTAGTCTACACACAGCTATATAGAATCCCAACAGAGTACTAGTCTACACAGAGCTATATAGAATCCCAGAGTACTAGTCTACACACAGCTATATAGAATCCCAACAGAGTACTAGTCTACACACAGCTATATAGAATCCCAACTGAGTGCTAGTCTACACACAGCTATATAGAATCCCAACAGAGTACTAGTCTACACACAGCTATATAGAATCCCAAGAGTACTAGTCTACACACAGCTATATAGAATCCCAACTGAGTGCTAGTCTACACACAGCTATATAGAATCCCAACAGAGTACTAGTCTACACACAGCTATATAGAATCCCAACTGAGTGCTAGTCTACACACAGCTATATAGAATCCCAGAGTACTAGTCTACACACAGCTATATAGAACCCAGAGTACTAGACTACACACAGCTATATAGAATCCCAACAGAGTACTAGTCTACACACAGCTATATAGAATCCCAACTGAGTACTAGTCTACACACAGCTATATAGAATCCCAGAGTACTAGTCTACACACAGCTATATAGAATCCCAGAGTACTAGTCTACACACAGCTATATAGAATCCCAGAGTACTAGTCTACACACAGCTATATAGAATCCCAACAGAGTACTAGTCTACACACAGCTATATAGAATCCCAACAGAGTACTAGTCTACACACAGCTATATAGAATCCCAGAGTACTAGTCTACACACAGCTATATAGAATCCCAACAGAGTACTAGTCTACACACAGCTATATAGAATCCCAGAGTACTAGTCTACACACAGCTATATAGAATCCCAACAGAGTACTAGTCTACACACAGCTATATAGAATCCCAACAGAGTACTAGTCTACACACAGCTATATAGAATCCCAACAGAGTACTAGTCTACACACAGCTATATAGAATCCCAACAGAGTACTAGTCTACACACAGCTATATAGAATCCCAACAGAGTACTAGTCTACACACAGCTATATAGAATCCCAACAGAGTACTAGTCTACACACAGCTATATAGAATCCCAGAGTACTAGTCTACACACAGCTATATAGAATCCCAACAGAGTACTAGTCTACACACAGCTATATAGAATCCCAACAGAGTACTAGTCTACACACAGCTATATAGAATCCCAACAGAGTACTAGTCTACACACAGCTATATAGAATCCCAGAGTACTAGTCTACACACAGCTATATAGAATCCCAACTGAGTACTAGTCTACACACAGCTATATAGAATCCCAACAGAGTACTAGTCTACACACAGCTATATAGAATCCCAACTGAGTACTAGTCTACACACAGCTATATAGAATCCCAACAGAGTACTAGTCTACACACAGCTATATAGAATCCCAGAGTACTAGTCTACACACAGCTATATAGAATCCCAACAGAGTACTAGTCTACACACAGCTATATAGAATCCCAGAGTACTAGTCTACACACAGCTATATAGAATCCCAGAGTACTAGTCTACACACAGCTATATAGAATCCCAACAGAGTGCTAGTCTACACACAGCTATATAGAATCCCAACAGAGTACTAGTCTACACACAGCTATATAGAATCCCAGAGTACTAGTCTACACACAGCTATATAGAATCCCAACAGAGTACTAGTCTACACACAGCTATATAGAATCCCAACAGAGTACTAGTCTACACACAGCTATATAGAATCCCAGAGTACTAGACTACACACAGCTATATAGAATCCCAGAGTACTAGTCTACACACAGCTATATAGAATCCCAGAGTACTAGTCTACACACAGCTATATAGAATCCCAACAGAGTACTAGTCTACACACAGCTATATAGAATCCCAACAGAGTACTAGTCTACACACAGCTATATAGAATCCCAGAGTACTAGTCTACACACAGCTATATAGAATCCCAACAGAGTACTAGTCTACACACAGCTATATAGAATCCCAACAGAGTACTAGTCTACACACAGCTATATAGAATCCCAGAGTACTAGTCTACACACAGCTATATAGAATCCCAGAGTACTAGACTACACACAGCTATATAGAATCCCAACAGAGTACTAGTCTACACACAGCTATATAGAATCCCAGAGTACTAGTCTACACACAGCTATATAGAATCCCAACAGAGTACTAGTCTACACACAGCTATATAGAATCCCAGAGTACTAGTCTACACACAGCTATATAGAATCCCAACAGAGTACTAGTCTACACACAGCTATATAGAATCCCAGAGTACTAGTCTACACACAGCTATATAGAATCCCAACAGAGTACTAGTCTACACACAGCTATATAGAATCCCAACAGAGTACTAGTCTACACACAGCTATATAGAATCCCAGAGTACTAGTCTACACACAGCTATATAGAATCCCAGAGTACTAGTCTACACACAGCTATATAGAATCCCAACAGAGTACTAGTCTACACACAGCTATATAGAATCCCAGAGTACTAGTCTACACACAGCTATATAGAATCCCAGAGTACTAGTCTACACACAGCTATATAGAATCCCAGAGTACTAGTCTACACACAGCTATATAGAATCCCAGAGTACTAGTCTACACACAGCTATATAGAATCCCAGAGTACTAGTCTACACACAGCTATATAGAATCCCAGAGTACTAGTCTACACACAGCTATATAGAATCCCAGAGTACTAGTCTACACACAGCTATATAGAATCCCAACAGAGTACTAGTCTACACACAGCTATATAGAATCCCAGAGTACTAGTCTACACACAGCTATATAGAATCCCAGAGTACTAGTCTACACACAGCTATATAGAATCCCAGAGTACTAGTCTACACACAGCTATATAGAATCCCAACAGAGTACTAGTCTACACACAGCTATATAGAATCCCAGAGTACTAGTCTACAAACAGCTATATAGAATCCCAACAGAGTACTAGTCTACACACAGCTATATAGAATCCCAACAGAGTACTAGTCTACACACAGCTATATAGAATCCCAACAGAGTACTAGTCTACACACAGCTATATAGAATCCCAACAGAGTACTAGTCTACACACAGCTATATAGAATCCCAACAGAGTACTAGTCTACACACAGCTATATAGAATCCCAACAGAGTACTAGTCTACACACAGCTATATAGAATCCCAGAGTACTAGTCTACACACAGCTATATAGAATCCCAACAGAGTACTAGTCTACACACAGCTATATAGAATCCCAACTGAGTACTAGTCTACACACAGCTATATAGAATCCCAACAGAGTACTAGTCTACACACAGCTATATAGAATCCCAACAGAGTACTAGTCTACACACAGCTATATAGAATCCCAACAGAGTACTAGTCTACACACAGCTATATAGAATCCCAGAGTACTAGTCTACACACAGCTATATAGAATCCCAACAGAGTACTAGTCTACACACAGCTATATAGAATCCCAGAGTACTAGTCTACACACAGCTATATAGAATCCCAGAGTACTAGTCTACACACAGCTATATAGAATCCCAGAGTACTAGTCTACACACAGCTATATAGAATCCCAACAGAGTACTAGTCTACACACAGCTATATAGAATCCCAACAGAGTACTAGTCTACACACAGCTATATAGAATCCCAACAGAGTACTAGTCTACACACAGCTATATAGAATCCCAGAGTACTAGTCTACACACAGCTATATAGAATCCCAACAGAGTACTAGTCTACACACAGCTATATAGAATCCCAACTGAGTGCTAGTCTACACACAGCTATATAGAATCCCAACAGAGTACTAGTCTACACACAGCTATATAGAATCCCAACAGAGTACTAGTCTACACACAGCTATATAGAATCCCAACAGAGTACTAGTCTACACACAGCTATATAGAATCCCAGAGTACTAGTCTACACACAGCTATATAGAATCCCAACAGAGTACTAGTCTACACACAGCTATATAGAATCCCAACAGAGTACTAGTCTACACACAGCTATATAGAATCCCAACAGAGTACTAGTCTACACAGAGCTATATAGAATCCCAGAGTACTAGTCTACACACAGCTATATAGAATCCCAACAGAGTACTAGTCTACACACAGCTATATAGAATCCCAACTGAGTGCTAGTCTACACACAGCTATATAGAATCCCAACAGAGTACTAGTCTACACACAGCTATATAGAATCCCAAGAGTACTAGTCTACACACAGCTATATAGAATCCCAACAGAGTGCTAGTCTACACACAGCTATATAGAATCCCAACAGAGTACTAGTCTACACACAGCTATATAGAATCCCAACTGAGTGCTAGTCTACACACAGCTATATAGAATCCCAGAGTACTAGTCTACACACAGCTATATAGAACCCAGAGTACTAGACTACACACAGCTATATAGAATCCCAACAGAGTACTAGTCTACACACAGCTATATAGAATCCCAACTGAGTACTAGTCTACACACAGCTATATAGAATCCCAGAGTACTAGTCTACACACAGCTATATAGAATCCCAGAGTACTAGTCTACACACAGCTATATAGAATCCCAGAGTACTAGTCTACACACAGCTATATAGAATCCCAACAGAGTACTAGTCTACACACAGCTATATAGAATCCCAACAGAGTACTAGTCTACACACAGCTATATAGAATCCCAGAGTACTAGTCTACACACAGCTATATAGAATCCCAACAGAGTACTAGTCTACACACAGCTATATAGAATCCCAGAGTACTAGTCTACACACAGCTATATAGAATCCCAACAGAGTACTAGTCTACACACAGCTATATAGAATCCCAACAGAGTACTAGTCTACACACAGCTATATAGAATCCCAACAGAGTACTAGTCTACACACAGCTATATAGAATCCCAACAGAGTACTAGTCTACACACAGCTATATAGAATCCCAACAGAGTACTAGTCTACACACAGCTATATAGAATCCCAACAGAGTACTAGTCTACACACAGCTATATAGAATCCCAGAGTACTAGTCTACACACAGCTATATAGAATCCCAACAGAGTACTAGTCTACACACAGCTATATAGAATCCCAACAGAGTACTAGTCTACACACAGCTATATAGAATCCCAACAGAGTACTAGTCTACACACAGCTATATAGAATCCCAGAGTACTAGTCTACACACAGCTATATAGAATCCCAACTGAGTACTAGTCTACACACAGCTATATAGAATCCCAACAGAGTACTAGTCTACACACAGCTATATAGAATCCCAGAGTACTAGTCTACACACAGCTATATAGAATCCCAACAGAGTACTAGTCTACACACAGCTATATAGAATCCCAGAGTACTAGTCTACACACAGCTATATAGAATCCCAGAGTACTAGTCTACACACAGCTATATAGAATCCCAACAGAGTGCTAGTCTACACACAGCTATATAGAATCCCAACAGAGTACTAGTCTACACACAGCTATATAGAATCCCAGAGTACTAGTCTACACACAGCTATATAGAATCCCAACAGAGTACTAGTCTACACACAGCTATATAGAATCCCAGAGTACTAGTCTACACACAGCTATATAGAATCCCAGAGTACTAGTCTACACACAGCTATATAGAATCCCAACAGAGTACTAGTCTACACACAGCTATATAGAATCCCAACAGAGTACTAGTCTACACACAGCTATATAGAATCCCAACAGAGTACTAGTCTACACACAGCTATATAGAATCCCAACAGAGTACTAGTCTACACACAGCTATATAGAATCCCAACAGAGTACTAGTCTACACACAGCTATATAGAATCCCAACAGAGTGCTAGTCTACACACAGCTATATAGAATCCCAACAGAGTACTAGTCTACACACAGCTATATAGAATCCCAACAGAGTACTAGTCTACACACAGCTATATAGAATCCCAACAGAGTACTAGACTACACACAGCTATATAGAATCCCAGAGTACTAGTCTACACACAGCTATATAGAATCCCAACAGAGTACTAGTCTACACACAGCTATATAGAATCCCAACAGAGTACTAGTCTACACACAGCTATATAGAATCCCAGAGTACTAGTCTACACACAGCTATATAGAATCCCAACAGAGTACTAGTCTACACACAGCTATATAGAATCCCAACTGAGTGCTAGTCTACACACAGCTATATAGAATCCCAACAGAGTACTAGTCTACACACAGCTATATAGAATCCCAAGAGTACTAGTCTACACACAGCTATATAGAATCCCAACTGAGTGCTAGTCTACACACAGCTATATAGAATCCCAACAGAGTACTAGTCTACACACAGCTATATAGAATCCCAACTGAGTGCTAGTCTACACACAGCTATATAGAATCCCAGAGTACTAGTCTACACACAGCTATATAGAACCCAGAGTACTAGACTACACACAGCTATATAGAATCCCAACAGAGTACTAGTCTACACACAGCTATATAGAATCCCAACAGAGTACTAGTCTACACACAGCTATATAGAATCCCAACTGAGTACTAGTCTACACACAGCTATATAGAATCCCAGAGTACTTGTCTACACACAGCTATATAGAATCCCAGAGTACTAGTCTACACACAGCTATATAGAATCCCAGAGTACTAGTCTACACACAGCTATATAGAATCCCAACAGAGTACTAGTCTACACACAGCTATATAGAATCCCAACAGAGTACTAGTCTACACACAGCTATATAGAATCCCAACAGAGTACTAGTCTACACACAGCTATATAGAACCCCAACAGAGTACTAGTCTACACACAGCTATATAGAATCCCAGAGTACTAGTCTACACACAGCTATATAGAATCCCAACAGAGTACTAGTCTACACACAGCTATATAGAATCCCAACAGAGTACTAGTCTACACACAGCTATATAGAATCCCAACAGAGTACTAGTCTACACACAGCTATATAGAATCCCAACAGAGTACTAGTCTACACACAGCTATATAGAATCCCAACAGAGTACTAGTCTACACACAGCTATATAGAATCCCAACAGAGTACTAGTCTACACACAGCTATATAGAATCCCAACAGAGTACTAGTCTACACACAGCTATATAGAATCCCAACAGAGTACTAGTCTACACACAGCTATATAGAATCCCAGAGTACTAGTCTACACACAGCTATATAGAATCCCAGAGTACTAGTCTACACACAGCTATATAGAATCCCAACAGAGTACTAGTCTACACACAGCTATATAGAATCCCAACAGAGTACTAGTCTACACACAGCTATATAGAATCCCAACAGAGTACTAGTCTACACACAGCTATATAGAATCCCAACAGAGTACTAGTCTACACACAGCTATATAGAATCCCAACAGAGTACTAGTCTACACACAGCTATATAGAATCCCAACAGAGTACTAGTCTACACACAGCTATATAGAATCCCAACAGAGTACTAGTCTACACACAGCTATATAGAATCCCAACAGAGTACTAGTCTACACACAGCTATATAGAATCCCAACAGAGTACTAGTCTACACACAGCTATATAGAATCCCAACAGAGTACTAGTCTACACACAGCTATATAGAATCCCAACAGAGTACTAGTCTACACACAGCTATATAGAATCCCAACTGAGTACTAGTCTACACACAGCTATATAGAATCCCAACAGAGTACTAGTCTACACACAGCTATATAGAATCCCAACTGAGTACTAGTCTACACACAGCTATATAGAATCCCAGAGTACTAGTCTACACACAGCTATATAGAATCCCAACAGAGTACTAGTCTACACACAGCTATATAGAATCCCAACTGAGTGCTAGTCTACACACAGCTATATAGAATCCCAACTGAGTACTAGTCTACACACAGCTATATAGAATCCCAACTGAGTGCTAGTCTACACACAGCTATATAGAATCCCAACTGAGTACTAGTCTACACACAGCTATATAGAATCCCAACAGAGTGCTAGTCTACACACGGCTATATAGAATCCCAACATAGGAGGTGGTCCCGTGTAACTCAGTTGGTAGAGCATAGCGCTTGCAATGCCAGGGTTGTGGGTTCGGTTCCCACGGTGGGGGGCCAGTATGATAATGTGATCCCTCTACTGTAAATTGGATAAGAGCGTCTGCTAAATGACTAACATCAATGTAGTAGTAGTCTACACACCGGTATATAGGGGCGGCAGGTTGGTCTAATAAACGAAAGGTTGCTAGATCGAATCCCCCGAGCTGACAAGGTAAACATCTGTCGTTCTGCCCCTGGTAGGCCGTCATTGTAAATAAGAATTTAGTCTTAACATGCAGATGTATGTGCCGATACAGTTCTGTATGTACACACACAAAAACACAAAACAAGACTAGTTGTTAACAAGTGACGGCGAGAGAAGTTGCGTCTAACAATAGTGGTAACTGTTTTTGGTTTGTGATCTGAAGTGTTTTGTTTTTGTAGAGTGATTCAAATTGGTTGTTTCTAAAAAAAAAAAATGGATGACTAATTCTTAACCGCCATTTTAATAAAATCGACAAGACCGGACTTCTCTAAGAAATCCAGACGTTCTGGTTGAAATGGGGGGAGAACCTGAAAGTTGTGTCTAACTTCTCTCTCCGTCATTTTGGACTCCGACTTGACATGTAAGAAACATGTGAAGAAGGTGGTCAACACGGTTACGGTTGGATTATCCAGCTTTAGGTTTGAATAAAAAGGCCTTTCCTTCCTCTGGAGGCCTGCTGTGATGTTCTCACATGCTGGTCACAAGCAGAAACCAATTGAATAAACCCCCCTCCACTTCTTCCTCCCTCCACTATCCCTCTTCTTCCTCCCTCCTCCACTTCTTCCTCCCTCCTCCACTTCTTCCTCCTCCACTCCTCCCTCCTCCACTTCTTCCTCCATCCTCCACTTCTTCCTCCATCCTCCACTTCTTCCTCCATCCTCCACTTCTTCCTCCATCCTCCACTTCTTCCTCCATCCTCCACTTCTTCCTCCCCAATCCACTATCCCTCTTCTTCCCTACCCCTCTTCTTCCTCCCTCCTAAACCCCCCCTCCACTTCTTCCTCCCTCCTCCACTTCTTCCTCCCTCCTCCACTTCTTCCTCCCTCCTCCACCCCTCTCCTTCCTCCACCCCCCTCTTCCTCCCTCCCTCTTCTTCCTCCCTCATCTAGCCCCCCTATGGAATAATGAGGGCTGATACATCCCCAACATCCCCAACTGGCGGAGGAAAGTTCCAGCAGCAACACAATGGTACACATGTTCAAGTCCTCCTTTAGGTCTAGTTACATACCAACAGGTCAATGCTACACATGTTCAAGTCCTCTCAGTGGGTTGGCTGGTAGTCAAATAAATACTCTGTATGGAAAAGTAGAAGTTCCCCTTTAGGTCTAGTTACATAACAACAACAGGTCAATGCCACACCGGTTCTGGTCTAAGCCGTCTCAGTGGGAAGGCTAGAAGGCAATTGCTCACAGAGTCAGCAGCCTATGTATGGACTATGTAAATCCTTGTTATTACCATCTAGGCTAGACGCATAACAAAAGCACATTGAGTGCATCCCAAATAGCACCCTTATCCCGATATAGTGCACTACATTTGATAAGGGCCCTGAGTCAAAAGTAGTGCACTAAATAGGGAAAAGGGAGCCTTTTTGGGGACATGGACAATTCCCTAGACAGACAGTTGACCTGGGAGCATGCTAGCAGCGGTAACTATGGGATGGTAACTATGGGGATGCTGCTAAAAGCAGACCAATAGGAGAGAGACGCTGTCTGAATGAACTGGTTGAACTCTTGTTCTTGGTTTAAAGACTCAATGAGAAGTCTACAAACAGCTGTGGTGGGAATGAGTTCAGTGAGATTTCTTGGGACGTGACGTAGGCTAGGACTCCCACACTTGACGACATAAACAGCATCGTGGCTCCTGGATATCATTGATTTAGCCTATTGTTTAAAATAAAAAAAATACGCAAATAGTAGTCCATTTAAAACATGTTTGCTCGTACCTGCTAGCCCATTACAAAACTCACTTCACGTAATACATACCATTACTCGAGTGAGTATCTCAACTCGGCACAATTAAAACATGTTCACTCGTACCTGCTAGCCCATTACAAAACTCTCACTTCACATAATACATACGATTACTCGAGTGAGTATCTCAACTCGGCACAATTAAAACATGTTTACTCGGCGCCATTTCAGTCTCAATCCCATTTCCCAGCCTGCCATTTTGTTTTTTAAAACAGATAACACCAGGAAAGGCCTTGCTTGGGCAAACATTGCTAGGAGTAACACAACAACACAGCATAGAATTACAACCCAAGATTATTTACACAGTAAGAGACATTGTAGGGCAGTCGGACTTCCTCAGAACACAATGTAAATACGAGTGTTTGATTTGGAGTGTTTTTGAGTTGTTGGGTAATTGTCATGTTGACCTAGCTAGCTTGGTCGGTTTGGACCATCTTGCCCACTCCAACGGTCATTGTAACGACAAACCATAGGAGTTGGCAAGACCTCAAACATCTGGGACCAGGCTAATGCTTTACATTTTAGTCATCTCTCTTATCTAGAGAGACTTCCAGTTCGTGCAATCATCTCCATCGCCCGCTTCACACCAAAGCCTGCCCGCTTCACACCAAAGCCTGCCCGCTTCACACCAAAGCCTGCCCGCTTCACACCAAAGCCTGCCCGCTTCACACCAAAGCCTGCCCGCTTCACACCAAAGCTCCGCCCGCTTCACACCAAAGCCAGCCCGCTTCACACCAAAGCCTGCCCGCTTCACACCAAAGCCAGCCCGCTTCACACCAAAGCCCGCCCGCTTCACACCAAAGCCAGCCCGCTTCACACCAAAGCCCGCCCGCTTCACACCAAAGCCTGCTTCACACCACAGCCTGCTGAATTAACAATAACTATTTTTTTTAAAACTTTCGGCACAAATGAAAAACGCGGCACCCACCCATGGCTGACTGTCTCAGCATCGTTTGGCGTTCGACTCGCCACATGGACGTGCAGTTACAAGCCTGCTGGGAGAGTTAGCGGCTGGCGGAACGAGCAATATCCACCGCCGTAGTACGGATGGAGCCTGACCTGGAATGTGAAGGTCACTGTCGTAGTACGGATGGAGCCTGACCTGGAATGTGAAGGTCACTGTCGTAGTACGGATGGAGCCTGACCTGGAATGTGAAGGTCACTGTCGTAGTACGGATGGAGCCTGACCTGGAATGTGAAGGTCACTGTCGTAGTACGGATGGAGCCTGACCTGGAATGTGAAGGTCACTGTCGTAGTACAGATGGAGCCTGACCTGGAATGTGAAGGTCACCGTCGTAGTACGGACGGAGCATGACCTGGAATGTGAAGGTCACTGTCGTAGTACGGATGGAGCCTGACCTGGAATGTGAAGGTCACTGTCGTAGTACGGATGGAGCCTGACCTGGAATGTGAAGGTCACTGTCGTAGTACGGATGGAGCCTGACCTGGAATGTGAAGGTCACTGTCGTAGTACAGATGGAGCCTGACCTGGAATGTGAAGGTCACCGTCGTAGTACAGATGGAGTCTGACCTGGAATGTGAAGGTCACTGTCGTAGTACGGATGGAGCCTGACCTGGAATGTGAAGGTCACTGTCGTAGTACGGATGGAGCCTGACCTGGAATGTGAAGGTCACTGTCGTAGTATGGATGGAGCCTGACCTGGAATGTGAAGGTCACTGTCGTAGTACGGATGGAGCCTGACCTGGAATGTGAAGGTCACTGTCGTAGTACGGATGGAGCCTGACCTGGAATGTGAAGGTCACTGTCGTAGTACGGATGGAGTCTGACCTGGAATGTGAAGGTCACTGAAGCTGGGATGGTTTTCTAAGTAGCTCTATATTGCTTCCTGGGATACCCCTCAGGTGGGTGATAGATAATGTTAAGCTTCAGGGGACAAGTGACAGCATTTAAAATGAGGAGGAGATGGACAGGTGAGAGAATCTCCACATAGGAGAAACGAATAGCCCTGTGCAAAAACCTCCATGACCCAGATGCTCTCAGACGATGAGAGAAAACATGGTCAGATGAAGAAACAGCAGCTGGAGGCGCAGTGTGCTCTGGGTAATCTATGTCTCCATCAGGGCAATAGGCTGATATGACGGCAGATGTTGTCCCATTACTAGGGCCCTTAATGATCTCTAGCCTGGTTGATCCCCGGTATGGGTATGTGTGTGCGTGCAAGCAACGTGAACAACATGTTGACATTAGGAAACCGCTGTGGCGTTTCGTAGCGTTGCGTTCTTAGGTGTCAGATGATTCCCCGGAAGAGAATTCCACTACATAGCCTGCTAACTGTTCTCAGAAGAAAAGCTGACTGACCAGTCTCAGTCAATACTAAAACATACTGTATCCTACTGCCGTCTCAGTCAATACTAAACACACTGTATCCTACTGCCGTCAATACTAAACATACTGTATCCTACTGCCGTCTCAGTCAAAACTAAACATACTGTATCCTACTGCAGTCTCAGTCAATACTAAACATACTGTATCCTACTGCAGTCTCAGTCAATACTAAACATACTGTATCCTACTGTCGCCAATACTAAAACACTGTATCCTACTGCCGTCTCAGTCAAAACTAAACATACTGTATCCTACTGCAGTCTCAGTCAATACTAAACATACTGTATCCTACTGCTGTCTCCGTCAATACTAAACATACTGTATCCTACTGCCGTCTCCGTCTCAGTCAATACTAAACATACTGTATCCTACTGCCGTCTCAGTCAATACTAAACATACTGTATCCTACTGCTGCTGCCGTCAATACTAAACATACTGTATCCTACTGCCGTCAATACTAAAACATACTGTATCCTACTGCAGTCTCTGTCAATACTAAACATACTGTATCCTACTGCCGTCTCAGTCAATACTAAACATACTGTATCCTACTGCAGTCTCAGTCAATACTAAACATACTGTATCCTACTGCAGTCTCAGTCAATACTAAACATACTGTATCCTACTGCCGTCTCAGTCAATACTAAACATACTGTATCCTACTGCAGTCTCAGTCAATACTAAACATACTGTATCCTACTGCAGTCTCAGTCAATACTAAACATACTGTATCCTACTGTCGCCAATACTAAAACACTGTATCCTACTGCCGTCTCAGTCAAAACTAAACATACTGTATCCTACTGCAGTCTCAGTCAATACTAAACATACTGTATCCTACTGCCGCCAACACTAAAACACTGTATCCTACTGCCGTCTCAGTCAATACTAAACATACTGTATCCTACTGCAGTCAATACTAAACATACTGTATCCTACTGCCGTCTCCATCAATACAAAACATACTGTATCCTACTGCCGTCTCAGTCAATACTAAAACATACTGTATCCTACTGCCGTCTCAGTCAATACTAAAACATACTGTATCCTACTGCCGTCTCAGTCAATACTAAAACATACTGTATCCTACTGCCGTCTCAGTCAATACTAAAACATACTGTATCCTACTGCCGTCTCAGTCAATACTAAAACATACTGTATCCTACTGCCGTCTCCGTCAATACTAAACATACTGTATCCTACTGCCGTCTCAGTCAATACTAAAACATGCTGTATCCTACTGCCGTCTCAGTCAATACTAAAACATACTGTATCCTACTGCTGTCTCCGTCTCCGTCAATACTAAACATACTGTATCCTACTGCCGTCTCCGTCTCAGTCAATACTAAACATACTGTATCCTACTGCCGTCTCAGTCAATACTAAACATACTGTATCCTACCGCCGTCTCAGTCAATACTAAACATACTGTATCCTACTGCCGTCTCAGTCTCAGTCAATACTAAACATACTGTATCCTACTGCAGTCAATACTAAACATACTGTATCCTACTGCAGTCTCAGTCAATACTAAACATACTGTATCCTACTGCAGTCTCAGTCAATACTAAACATACTGTATCCTACTGCTGTCTCCGTCTCAGTCAATACTAAAACATACTGTATCCTACTGCTGTCTCCGTCTCAGTCAATACTAAACATACTGTATCCTGCTGCCGTCAATACTAAACATACTGTATCCTACCGCCGTCAATACTAAACATACTGTATCCTACTGCCGTCAATACTAAACATACTGTATCCTACTGCCGTCTCCGTCAATACTAAACATACTGTATCCTACTGCCGTCTCCGTCAATACTAAACATACTGTATCCTACCGCCGTCAATACTAAACATACTGTATCCTACTGCCGTCAATACTAAACATACTGTATCCTACTGCCGTCAATACTAAACATACTGTATCCTACTGCCGTCTCAGTCAATACTAAACATACTGTATCCTGCTGCAGTCTCCGTCTCAGTCAATACTAAACATACTGTATCCTACTGCCGTCTCAGTCTCAGTCAATACTAAACATACTGTATCCTACTGCCGTCTCAGTCAATACTAAACATACTGTATCCTACTGCCGTCTCAGTCAATACTAAACATACTGTATCCTACTGCCGTCTCAGTCAATACTAAACATACTGTATCCTACTGCCGTCAATACTAAACATACTGTATCCTGCAGCCAATGGCATCTAAGATGTAAACACAGCCTTTGATTGGCTGTCAGTGTGTTAACTGAAGCTCCCAAAGACTGAAATAATATATCTGTTTGAGTGCACTTGAAGTATGCAGAATGCAATACGAACGGTCTTTATCATTCTTGGCATCCGACCGCAATGCGCTACACAGGGTGGTGTGGACAGCCCAGTACATCACTGGGGCTGAGCTCCCTGCCATCCAGGACCGCTATACCAGGCGGTGTCAGAGGGTAGTGTATACAGCCCAGTACATCACTGGGGCAGAGCTCCCTGCCATCCAGGACCTCTATACCAGGCGGTGTCAGAGGGTAGTGTATACAGCCCAGTACATCACTGGGGCAGAGCTCCCTGCCATCCAGGACCTCTATACCAGGCGGTGTCAGAGGGTAGTGTATACAGCCCAGTACAACACTGGGGCTGAGCTCCCTGCCATCCAGGACCTCTATACCAGGCAGTGTCAGAAGGTAGTGTATACAGCCCAGTACAACACTGGGGCTGAGCTCCCTGTCATCCAGGACCTCTATACCAGGCGGTGTCAGAGGGTAGTGTACAGCCCAGTACATCACTGGGGCAGAGCTCCCTGCCATCCAGGACCTCTATACCAGGACCTCGATACCTCCTTCCGTGATTGGCAGACGTAGTACCATGGATAGTACACAAGTTCTGATTGGTTTACAGTTTGGTACTCCGCAGCGTTTGCCTGTCCAGCTAGCGAACTTAAGTACTTTGAAATAATTTGCAAAAATTGACTTTGCCAAACAGAAATGTGTTCAGAATAAATAAATACACAAAATGTAAAAACAAGCTCCTCCCTCCACAGTAGTGCTGATTGGTTAACCAACGTGACGTTTTTTCATTATTTATGTTTTTTAAACAAATTGACCGACATTGATTCAATTACTTCAATTCCATTTCGTTCTGGTGTTTGTGAGCCCAACACGCAGTTTCTCTAGAGAGAAATCAAATAATTTGAGAGAAATCAAGTTCGGAACGATGTAGGAAGTGGTAGTTTTCATTTTCGCAAATATTCAACCTAGTTCAGCGCAGAAATGTGGTAATTACCTACAATGACCATAATTCATTGCGCCATTTTTTTTTCCGACTCAAGAGAGTGATCAGAGAGAAAGAGGCGAAGCGAGAGGTTTTACTCTTAGCAAAATAAGTACAATGACTTTCTATGGGCTTATTTTGGATCTAAGCTTGTCACCTTGCCTTCCTGCCTTTGGGACAATGACTGCCATTGTTAGGGCCAGGGGCATGAGCATCTCATCATTATTTACAGATCTTTGGACGGGATACACTTTCTACACCTGCTACGTTGGGCTAGATACACTCAGAGAGCACATGAGAGAGAAACTTACAAAACAACGACAGGGACAGAGACAGTTTGTGAAAGTATACCTCATCTACTATGAAGAACTAGTAGAATGATTTTCAGACAGCTCTGCAGCCATACTTGGGCAGGCTAGCTAAGTAGAATGAGTACAGACCACAGGCATTGCAGTGTGGGCAGGCTAGCTAAGTAGAATGAGTACAGACTACAGGCAGTGCAGTGTGGGCAGGCTAGCTAAGTAGAATGACTACAGACAGTACAGTGTGGGCAGGCTAGCTAAGTAGAATGAGTACAGACTACAGGCAGTGCAGTGTGGGCAGGCTAGCTAAGTAGAATGAGTACAGACTACAGGCAGTGCAGTGTGGGCAGGCTAGCTAAGTAGAATGAGTACAGACTACAGGCAGTGCAGTGTGGGCAGGCTAGCTAAGTAGAATGAGTACAGACTACAGGCAGTGCAGTGTGGGCAGGCTAGCTAAGTAGAATGAGTACAGACTACAGGCAGTGCAGTGTGGGCAGGCTAGCTAAGTAGAATGAGTACAGACTACAGGCAGTGCAGTGTGGGCAGGCTAGCTAAGTAGAATGAGTACAGACTACAGGCAGTGCAGTGTGGGCAGGCTAGCTAAGTAGAATGAGTACAGACAGTACAGTGTGGGCAGGCTAGCTAAGTAGAATGAGTACAGACTACAGGCAGTGCAGTGTGGGCAGGCTAGCTAAGTATAATGAGTACAGACAGTGCAGTGTGGGCAGGCTAGCTAAGTAGAATGAGTACAGACTACAGGCAGTGCAGTGTGGGCAGGCTAGCTAAGTAGAATGAGTACAGACTACAGACAGTACAGTGTGGGCAGGCTAGCTAAGTAGAATGAGTACAGACTACAGGCAGTGCAGTGTGGGCAGGCTAGCTAAGTAGAATGACTACAGACAGTACAGTGTGGGCAGGCTAGCTAAGTAGAATGAGTACAGACAGTACAGTGTGGGCAGGCTAGCTAAGTAGAATGAGTACAGACTACAGGCAGTACAGTGTGGGCAGGCTAGCTAAGTAGAATGAGTACAGACTACAGGCAGTGCAGTGTGGGCAGGCTAGCTAAGTAGAATGAGTACAGACAGTACAGTGTGGGCAGGCTAGCTAAGTAGAATGAGTACAGACTACAGGCAGTGCAGTGTGGGCAGGCTAGCTAAGTAGAATGAGTACAGACTACAGGCAGTGCAGTGTGGGCAGGCTAGCTAAGTAGAATGACTACAGACAGTACAGTGTGGGCAGGCTAGCTAAGTAGAATGAGTACAGACTACAGGCAGTGCAGTGTGGGCAGGCTAGCTAAGTAGAATGAGTACAGACTACAGGCAGTGCAGTGTGGGCAGGCTAGCTAAGTAGAATGAGTACAGACTACAGGCAGTGCAGTGTGGGCAGGCTAGCTAAGTAGAATGAGTACAGACTACAGGCAGTGCAGTGTGGGCAGGCTAGCTAAGTAGAATGAGTACAGACTACAGGCAGTGCAGTGTGGGCAGGCTAGCTAAGTAGAATGAGTACAGACAGTACAGTGTGGGCAGGCTAGCTAAGTAGAATGAGTACAGACTACAGGCAGTGCAGTGTGGGCAGGCTAGCTAAGTAGAATGAGTACAGACAGTGCAGTGTGGGCAGGCTAGCTAAGTAGAATGAGTACAGACTACAGGCAGTGCAGTGTGGGCAGGCTAGCTAAGTAGAATGAGTACAGACTACAGGCAGTGCAGTGTGGGCAGGCTAGCTAAGTAGAATGAGTACAGACAGTACAGTGTGGGGCAGGACAAAGTTAGACGGCCTGGCTGGCTGCTACTGCCTGAACAGAGATGAGGTGATCAGGCTACTTTAAGGAATGAAAAATAAGTCATTAAAGAAAACTAAAGTAATATACAAAACTGAAATATGTATAATTTCATAGACGTCTACCCAATGTGGAACGCCGAGACAATGGAATATTTTTACTGTTCTGGCAATTCAATGTTCACTATTTTTGGGCTTTGGAATTTCCATTAAAAAGAGCTATAAAATAATTGTAACGCCATTATTTTATAATGTATTTCATGTAAATATCTGAACCAGACCTCAAAAAGCACCAAATCTCTCAGCACCAAATCTCTCAGCACCAAATCTCTCAGCACGACTTGGCAGAGTTCTAGAATCTCAAAAACTAAAGCAGATAGCATGCTATGGCCCACTACCCACAAGGCAGCATGCTATGGCCCATCACCTACAAGGCAGCTTGCTATGGCCCACTACCCACAAGGCAGCATGCTATGGCCCATCACCTACAAGGCAGCATGCTATGGCCCACTACCCACAAGGCAGCATGCTATGGCCCATCACCTACAAGGCAGCATGCTATGGCCCACTACCCACAAGGCAGCATGCTATGGCCCATCACCTACAAGGCAGCATGCTATGGCCCATCACCTACAAGGCAGCATGCTATGGCCCATCACCTACAAGGCAGCATGCTATGGCCCATCACCTACAAGGCAGCTTGCTACGGCCCACCACCTACAAGGCAGCTTGCTACGGCCCACCACCTACAAGGCAGTTTGCTACGGCCCACCACCTACAAGGCAGCTTGCTATGGCCCACCACCTACAAGGCAGCATGCTATGGCCCATCACCTACAAGGCAGCATGCTATGGCCCACCACCTACAAGGCAGCTTGCTATGGCCCACCACCTACAAGGCAGCTAGTTATGGCCCACCACCTACAAGGCAGCTAGTTATGGCCCACCACCTACAAGGCAGCTTGCTATGGCCCAACACCTACAAGGCAGCCTGTTATGGCCCACCACCTACAAGGCAGCCTGTTATGGCCCACCACCTACAAGGCAGCCTGTTATGGCCCACCACCTACAAGGCAGCCTGTTATGGCCCACCACCCACAAGGCAGCTAGTTATGGCCCACCACCTACAAGGCAGCTTGTTATGGCCCAACACCTACAAGGCAGCCTGTTATGGCCCACCACCTACAAGGCAGCCTGTTATGGCCCACCACCTACAAGGCAGCCTGTTATGGCCCACCACCTACAAGGCAGCCTGTTATGGCCCACCACCCACAAGGCAGCTAGTTATGGCCCACCACCTACAAGACAGCCTGTTATGGCCAACCACCTACAAGGCAGCCTGTTATGGCCCACCACCTACAAGGCAGCATGCTATGGCCCACCACCCACAAGGCAGCCTGTTATGGCCCACCACCTACAAGGCAGCTTGTTATGGCCCAACACCTACAAGGCAGCCTGTTATGGCCAACCACCTACAAGGCAGCCTGTTATGGCCAACCACCTACAAGGCAGCCTGTTATGGCCCACCACCTACAAGGCAGCCTGCTATGGCCCACCACCCACAAGGCAGCTTGCTATGGCCCACCACCTACAAGGCAGCTTGCTATATGGCCCACCACCTACAAGGCAGCATGCTATGGCCCACCACCCACAAGGCAGCTTGTTATGTCCCACCACCTACAAGGCAGCTTGCTATATGGCCCACCACCTACAAGGCAGCTTGCTATATGGCCCACCACCTACAAGGCAGCTTGCTATGGCCCACCACCTACAAGGCAGCTTGCTATGTCCCACCACCTACAAGGCAGCTTGCTATGGCCCACCACCTACAAGGCAGCTTGCTATGGCCAACCACCTACAAGGCAGCTTGCTATATCCCACCACCTACAAGGCAGCCTGTTATGGCCCACCACCTACAAGGCAGCTTGCTATATGGCCCACCACCTACAAGGCAGCTTGTTATGTCCCACCACCTACAAGGCAGCTTGCTATGGCCCAACACCTACAAGGCAGCTTGCTACGGCCCACCACCTACAAGGCAGCTTGCTACGGCCCACCACCTACAAGGCAGTTTGCTACGGCCCACCACCTACAAGGCAGCTTGCTATGGCCCACCACCTACAAGGCAGCATGCTATGGCCCATCACCTACAAGGCAGCATGCTATGGCCCACCACCTACAAGGCAGCTTGCTATGGCCCACCACCTACAAGGCAGCTAGTTATGGCCCACCACCTACAAGGCAGCTAGTTATGGCCCACCACCTACAAGGCAGCTTGCTATGGCCCAACACCTACAAGGCAGCCTGTTATGGCCCACCACCTACAAGGCAGCCTGTTATGGCCCACCACCTACAAGGCAGCCTGTTATGGCCCACCACCTACAAGGCAGCCTGTTATGGCCCACCACCCACAAGGCAGCTAGTTATGGCCCACCACCTACAAGGCAGCTTGTTATGGCCCAACACCTACAAGGCAGCCTGTTATGGCCCACCACCTACAAGGCAGCCTGTTATGGCCCACCACCTACAAGGCAGCCTGTTATGGCCCACCACCTACAAGGCAGCCTGTTATGGCCCACCACCCACAAGGCAGCTAGTTATGGCCCACCACCTACAAGACAGCCTGTTATGGCCAACCACCTACAAGGCAGCCTGTTATGGCCCACCACCTACAAGGCAGCATGCTATGGCCCACCACCCACAAGGCAGCCTGTTATGGCCCACCACCTACAAGGCAGCTTGTTATGGCCCAACACCTACAAGGCAGCCTGTTATGGCCAACCACCTACAAGGCAGCCTGTTATGGCCAACCACCTACAAGGCAGCCTGTTATGGCCCACCACCTACAAGGCAGCCTGCTATGGCCCACCACCCACAAGGCAGCTTGCTATGGCCCACCACCTACAAGGCAGCTTGCTATATGGCCCACCACCTACAAGGCAGCATGCTATGGCCCACCACCCACAAGGCAGCTTGTTATGTCCCACCACCTACAAGGCAGCTTGCTATATGGCCCACCACCTACAAGGCAGCTTGCTATATGGCCCACCACCTACAAGGCAGCTTGCTATGGCCCACCACCTACAAGGCAGCTTGCTATGTCCCACCACCTACAAGGCAGCTTGCTATGGCCCACCACCTACAAGGCAGCTTGCTATGGCCAACCACCTACAAGGCAGCTTGCTATATCCCACCACCTACAAGGCAGCCTGTTATGGCCCACCACCTACAAGGCAGCTTGCTATATGGCCCACCACCTACAAGGCAGCTTGTTATGTCCCACCACCTACAAGGCAGCTTGCTATGGCCCAACACCTACAAGGCAGCTTGCTATATGGCCCACCACCCACAAGGCAGCTTGCTATGTCCCACCACCTACAAGGCAGCATGCTATGGCCCACCACCCACAAGGCAGCTTGTTATGTCCCACCACCTACAAGGCAGCATGCTATGGCCCAACACCTACAAGGCAGCTTGTTATGTCCCACCACCTACAAGGCAGCTTGCTATGGCCCAACACCTACAAGGCAGCTTGCTATGGCCCAACACCTACAAGGCAGCTTGCTATATGGCCCACCACCTACAAGGCAGCTTGCTATATGGCCCACCACCTACAAGGCAGCTTGCTATATGGCCCACCACCTACAAGGCAGCTTGCTATATGGCCCACCACCTACAAGGCAGCATGCTATGGCCCACCACCTACAAGGCAGCATGCTACGGCCCACCACCTACAAGGCAGCATGCTACGGCCCACCACCTACAAGGCAGCTTGCTATGTCCCACCACCTACAAGGCAGCATGCTACGGCCCACCACCTACACGGCAGCTTGCTACGGCCCACCACCTACACGGCAGCTTGCTACGGCCCACCACCTACACGGCAGCTTGCTATATGTCCCACCACCTACAAGGCAGCTTGCTATATGGCCCACCACCTACAAGGCAGCATGCTACGGCCCACCACCTACAAGGCAGCTTGCTACGGCCCACCACCTACAAGGCAGCGTGCTACGGCCCACCACCTACAAGGCAGCATGCTATGGCCCACTACCCACAAGGCAGCATGCTACGGCCCACCACCTACACGGCAGCTTGCTATATGTCCCACCACCTACAAGGCAGCTTGCTATGGCCAACCACCTACAAGGCAGCTTGCTACGGCCCAACACCTAAAAGGAACATATTAAACTTTAAATAATATTTACCTGCACCGGTCGCCGAACACACAGTTTCCTTTCTGAAAGAACTTGCAAATCATAACTGCAGCTGGTTGACTGGTGTTGAGATCATGGGAATATCGACAGTTGGTGCCTTCTTTGCAAAGCCCATGCATGAAATACCTGCGAATAAACCAAAGACAAAACACAAAAAAAAGTCACACAAATAATTTGAAATGTGCTCTGTTGAAACACCTGCGAAAGGGAAAGACAAAATGGGAATAAATGTCTGCTGAAGTTATTTCACATCGATTACAAACAGAGGTGTTCAAACAAACAGCCTGAATGTAGCTTTTGAACCGAACGATGATGCTCGTTGTAAAACGTCACAGTGGGAACATGAAGACTAGAAACAATTCTTCCTGTTATCAATAAAACAAATGTATCACTTGGGACAAAATTAAGGCCTAAATGATACCATTATTTCAGGAGCTTTGACTCAATACTCCATTGGTGTAACTCCAACTAATATCCAGCGGAATTCAGAGACCAGTGGACAGCTAGTAAACACAGTAGCACTATTACAGAACTGGCATTGACGGTGTTGACCACGTTCAGAGTGTAATTCACATTAGATAACACAGTAAACACTGACTTATGTAATTCTAGCTAGTTAGCTGGTTGTCTCTACCGCATTTCAGCTTTGGTCGAGGAATGAGAGCTCTGCGAAATATCCAACCATATTTACACCCCCCGGAATCATTTCAGTGTTTGGCTGATAAATATTATCATATTAAACCATTTTAATTATATTGAATTCAGCGTCTATTTGCCGCTGGGTCTCCGTGCGTTTTCCTTTTGTGTTGCCATTGCGGATGTTACTGTGTATCACTTTGAATCGTACGGGGGAATTTCTCTCTAGTTAATAATGTCTCAACTGCAGGACGAAGCCGTTTTACCGTCGGCTGCCTGTATCACAACAAAACACAGCTGGGCTTGCTACCGGAGCACAAAAGACGGCGTTGTAAAGTCGCTTAACAAACGGCCAAAACCCCCGGCGTTTTGGTTACAAACCATGGACAACATCAACATAGTGGTGCTAAATTGATCCCCGGGTCTGGTCGTTACCTGCAGGTGACGTGTTTGGTCCAGGCTCCTGGTATTGCTGGAGCCGCTGTAGCTGCTGCCTCCGCCATTGCTGTTATGTTGAGGTTGAAGCCCAGTACCCGGATCTTCCCGGAAAGTCGAGCTCCGAATCGGGAATCTTCGGAAAATCGACGCTGCTGCTGTTTCTCTTCATGTGACCTGTAATGTAATGAAGCCGAGTACCCGGATCTTCCGGAAAGTCGAGCTCCGAATCGGGAATCTTCGGAAAATCGAAGCTGCTGCTGTTTCTCTGCATGTGACCTATAATGAAGCCCATGCACCGACCTACCGCCAGAGGGCACGCCAGAGCAGCAGGATATTTCAGGCAAATCAATCAAATAATCTGAACACAGATAGAACAATGAGCCAGATATTTTACCGGATGTATAAATGTGAAGCATCCGGTTGGGTCAAATATGGGGATGAGAAGAAGCCCAGTGGACGGCAGTGGAGAAGATCGAGGGCGATTCATTTTAGCCGAGATTATGCAAATTCTCATCTATGAATAATTTGATCTCAATACAGTCTTCTGTTCCCAAAACTAGAATTTGAAATTCTAGAATACAACAGGGTGGACTAATTATTGTTGATTTTACCCTTTGCCAAAGTTGTAAAATGTTTTGTTGTTTAGGAGCGTAGGCATACCCTAACGGAAATATGCAAATAATGGAGGGGCGGGGTGGCAGGGTAGCCTAGTGGTTAGAGTGGAGGGCCGGCAGGGTAGCCTAGTGGTTAGAGTGGAGGGGCGGCAGGGTAGCCTAGTGGTTAGAGTGGAGGGGCGGCAGGGTAGCCTAGTGGTTAGAGTGGAGGGGCGGCAGGGTAGCCTAGTGGTTAGAGTGGAGGGGCGGCAGGGTAGCCTAGTGGTTAGAGTGGAGGGGCGGCAGGGTAGCCTAGTGGTTAGCGCGTTGGACTAGTACCCGGAAGGTTGCAAGTTCAAACCCCCGAGCTGACAAGGTACAACTGTCGTTCTGCCCCAGAACAGGCAGTTAACCCACTGTTCCTAGGCCGTCATTGAAAATAATAATTTGTTCTTAACTGACTTGCCTAGTTAAATAAAGGTACAATTAAAAAATGATGGTGGGTTTTGTTCAGGGGCAGAATGCTTTTTACCTTCGATCTAGCAACCTTTCAGTTACTGGCACAACACTCTAACCACTAGGCTACCTGCCTCTAACCACTAGGCTACCTCCCTCTAACCACTAGGCTACCTGCCTCTAACCACTAGGCTACCTGCCTCTAACCACTAGGCTACCTGACTCTAACCACTAGGCTACCTGCCTCTAACCACTAGGCTACCTGCCTCTAACCACTAGGCTACCTGCCTCTAACCACTAGGCTACACTAGGCTACCCGCCACTAGGCTACCTGCCTCTAACCACTAGGCTACCTGCCTCTAACCACTCGGCTACCTGCCTCTAACCACTAGGCTACCTGCCTCTAACCACTAGGCTACCTGCCTCTAACCACTAGGCTACCTGTCTCTAACCACTAGACTACCTGCCTCTAACCACTAGGCTACCTGCCTCTAACCACTAGACTACCTGCCTCTAACCACTAGGCTACCTGCCTCTAACCACTCGGCTACCTGCCTCTAACCACTAGGCTACACTAGGCTACCCGCCACTAGGCTACCTGCCTCTAACCACTAGGCTACCTGCCTCTAACCACTCGGCTACCTGCCTCTAACCACTAGGCTACCTGCCTCTAACCACTAGGCTACCTGCCTCTAACCACGCGGCTACCTGCCTCTAACCACTAGGCTACCTGCCTCTAACCACTAGGCTACCTGCCTCTAACCACGCGGCTACCTGCCTCTAACCACTAGACTCCCTGCCTCTAACCACTAGGCTACCTGCCTCTAACCACTCGGCTACCTGCCTCTAACCACTAGGCTACACTAGGCTACCCGCCACTAGGCTACCTGCCTCTAACCACTAGGCTACCTGCCTCTAACCACTCGGCTACCTGCCTCTAACCACTAGGCTACCTGCCTCTAACCACTAGGCTACCTGCCTCTAACCACTAGGCTACCTGTCTCTAACCACTAGGCTACCTGCCTCTAACCACTAGGCTACCTGCCTCTAACCACTAGACTACCTGCCTCTAACCACTAGGCTACCTGCCTCTAACCACTCGGCTACCTGCCTCTAACCACTAGGCTACACTAGGCTACCCGCCACTAGGCTACCTGCCTCTAACCACTAGGCTACCTGCCTCTAACCACTCGGCTACCTGCCTCTAACCACTAGGCTACCTGCCTCTAACCACTAGGCTACCTGCCTCTAACCACGCGGCTACCTGCCTCTAACCACTAGGCTACCTGCCTCTAACCACTAGGCTACCTGCCTCTAACCACGCGGCTACCTGCCTCTAACCACTAGGCTACCTGCCTCTAACCACTAGGCTACCTGTCTCTAACCACTAGGCTACCTGCCTCTAACCACTAGGCTACCTGCCTCTAACCACTAGACTACCTGCCTCTAACCACTAGGCTACCTGCCTCTAACCACTAGGCTACCTGCCTCTAACCACTAGGCTACCTGCCTCTAACCACTAGGCTACCTGCCTCTAACCACTAGACTACCTGCCTCTAACCACTAGACTACCTGCCTCTAACCACTAGGCTACCTGCCTCTAACCACTAGGCTACCTGCCTCTAACCACTAGGCTACCTGCCTCTAACCACTAGACTACCTGCCTCTAACCACTAGGCTACCTGCCTCTAACCACTAGGCTACCTGCCTCTAACCACTAGGCTACCTGCCTCTAACCACTAGGCTACCTGCCTCTAACCACTAGGCTACCTGCCTCTAACCACTAGGCTACCTGCCTCTAACCACTAGGCTACCTGCCTCTAACCACTAGACTACCTGCCTCTAACCACTAGGCTACCTGCCTCTAACCACTAGGCTACCTGCCTCTAACCACTAGGCTACCTGCCTCTAACCACTAGGCTACCTGCCTCTAACCACTAGACTACCTGCCTCTAACCACTAGGCTACCTGCCTCTAACCACTAGGCTACCTGCCTCTAACCACTAGGCTACCTGCCTCTAACCACTAGGCTACCCTGCCTCTAACCACTAGGCTACCTGGTTCTAACCACTAGGCTACCTGCCTCTAACCACTAGGCTACCTGCCTCTAACCACTAGGCTACCTGCCTCTAACCACTAGGCTACCTGCCTCTAACCACTAGGCTACCTGCCTCTAACCACTAGGCTACCCTGCCTCTAACCACTAGGCTACCTGCCTCTAACCACTAGGCTACCTGCCTCTAACCACTAGGCTACCTGCCTCTAACCACTAGGCTACCTGCCTCTAACCACTAGGCTACCTGCCTCTAACCACTAGACTACCTGCCTCTAACCACTAGACTACCTGCCTCTAACCACTAGGCTACCTGCCTCTAACCACTAGGCTACCTGCCTCTAACCACTAGGCTACCTGCCTCTAACCACTAGACTACCTGCCTCTAACCACTAGGCTACCTGCCTCTAACCACTAGGCTACCTGCCTCTAACCACTAGGCTACCTGCCTCTAACCACTAGGCTACCTGCCTCTAACCACTAGGCTACCTGCCTCTAACCACTAGGCTACCTGCCTCTAACCACTAGACTACCTGCCTCTAACCACTAGGCTACCTGCCTCTAACCACTAGGCTACCTGCCTCTAACCACTAGGCTACCTGCCTCTAACCACTAGGCTACCTGCCTCTAACCACTAGACTACCTGCCTCTAACCACTAGGCTACCTGCCTCTAACCACTAGGCTACCTGCCTCTAACCACTAGGCTACCTGCCTCTAACCACTAGGCTACCCTGCCTCTAACCACTAGGCTACCTGGTTCTAACCACTAGGCTACCTGCCTCTAACCACTAGGCTACCTGCCTCTAACCACTAGGCTACCTGCCTCTAACCACTAGGCTACCTGCCTCTAACCACTAGGCTACCTGCCTCTAACCACTAGGCTACCCTGCCTCTAACCACTAGGCTACCTGCCTCTAACCACTAGGCTACCTGCCTCTAACCACTAGGCTACCTGCCTCTAACCACTAGGCTACCTGCCTCTAACCACTAGGCTACCTGCCTCTAACCACTAGGCTACCCTGCCTCTAACCACTAGGCTACCTGCCTCTAACCACTAGGCTACCTGCCTCTAACCACTAGGCTACCTGCCTCTAACCACTAGGCTACCTGCCTCTAACCACTAGGCTACCTGCCTCTAACCACTAGGCTACACTAGGCTACCCGCCACTAGGCTACCTGCCTCTAACCACTAGGCTACCTGCCTCTAACCACTAGGCTACCTGCCTCTAACCACTAGGCTACCTGCCTCTAACCACTAGGCTACCTGCCTCTAACCACTAGGCTACCTGCCTCTAACCACTAGGCTACACTAGGCTACCCGCCACTAGGCTACCTGCCTCTAACCACTAGGCTACCTGCCTCTAACCACTAGGCTACCTGCCTCTAACCACTAGGCTACCTGCCTCTAACCACTAGGCTACCTGACTCTAACCACTAGGCTACCTGCCTCTAACCACTAGGCTACCTACCTCTAACCACTAGGCTACCTGCCTCTAACCACTAGGCTACCTGCCTCTAACCACTAGGCTACCTGCCTCTAACCACTAGGCTACCTCCCTCTAACCACTAGGCTACCTGCCTCTAACCACTAGGCTACCTGCCTCTAACCACTAGGCTACCTGCCTCTAACCATTAGGCTACCTGCCTCTAACCACTAGACTACCTGCCTCTAACCATTAGGCTACCTGCCTCTAACCACTAGGCTACCTGCCTCTAACCACTAGGTTACCTGCCTCTAACCATTAGGCTACCTGCCTCTAACCACTAGGCTACACTAGGCTACCCGCCACTAGGCTACCTGCCTCTAACCACTAGGCTACCTGCCTCTAACCACTAGGCTACCTGCCTCTAACCACTAGGCTACCCTGCCTCTAACCACTAGGCTACCTGCCTCTAACCACTAGGCTACCCTGCCTCTAACCACTAGGCTACCTGCCTCTAACCATTAGGCTACCTGCCTCTAACCACTAGGCTACACTAGGCTACCCGCCACTAGGCTACCTGCCTCTAACCACTAGGCTACCTGCCTCTAACCACTAGGCTACCTGCCTCTAACCACTAGGCTACCTGCCTCTAACCACTAGGCTACCTGCCTCTAACCACTAGGCTACCTGCCTCTAACCACTAGGCTACCTGCCTCTAACCACTAGGCTACCCTGCCTCTAACCACTAGGCTACCTGGTTCTAACCACTAGGCTACCTGCCTCTAACCACTAGGCTACCTGCCTCTAACCACTAGGCTACCTGCCTCTAACCACTAGGCTACCTGCCTCTAACCACTAGGCTACCTGCCTCTAACCACTAGGCTACCCTGCCTCTAACCACTAGGCTACCTGCCTCTAACCACTAGGCTACCTGCCTCTAACCACTAGGCTACCTGCCTCTAACCACTAGGCTACCTGCCTCTAACCACTAGGCTACCTGCCTCTAACCACTAGGCTACCCTGCCTCTAACCACTAGGCTACCTGCCTCTAACCACTAGGCTACCTGCCTCTAACCACTAGGCTACCTGCCTCTAACCACTAGGCTACCTGCCTCTAACCACTAGGCTACCTGCCTCTAACCACTAGGCTACCTGCCTCTAACCACTAGGCTACACTAGGCTACCCGCCACTAGGCTACCTGCCTCTAACCACTAGGCTACCTGCCTCTAACCACTAGGCTACCTGCCTCTAACCACTAGGCTACCTGCCTCTAACCACTAGGCTACCTGCCTCTAACCACTAGGCTACACTAGGCTACCCGCCACTAGGCTACCTGCCTCTAACCACTAGGCTACCTGCCTCTAACCACTAGGCTACCTGCCTCTAACCACTAGGCTACCTGCCTCTAACCACTAGGCTACCTGACTCTAACCACTAGGCTACCTGCCTCTAACCACTAGGCTACCTACCTCTAACCACTAGGCTACCTGCCTCTAACCACTAGGCTACCTGCCTCTAACCACTAGGCTACCTGCCTCTAACCACTAGGCTACCTCCCTCTAACCACTAGGCTACCTGCCTCTAACCACTAGGCTACCTGCCTCTAACCACTAGGCTACCTGCCTCTAACCATTAGGCTACCTGCCTCTAACCACTAGACTACCTGCCTCTAACCATTAGGCTACCTGCCTCTAACCACTAGGCTACCTGCCTCTAACCACTAGGCTACCTGCCTCTAACCATTAGGCTACCTGCCTCTAACCACTAGGCTACACTAGGCTACCCGCCACTAGGCTACCTGCCTCTAACCACTAGGCTACCTGCCTCTAACCACTAGGCTACCTGCCTCTAACCACTAGGCTACCCTGCCTCTAACCACTAGGCTACCTGCCTCTAACCACTAGGCTACCCTGCCTCTAACCACTAGGCTACCTGCCTCTAACCATTAGGCTACCTGCCTCTAACCACTAGGCTACACTAGGCTACCCGCCACTAGGCTACCTGCCTCTAACCACTAGGCTACCTGCCTCTAACCACTAGGCTACCTGCCTCTAACCACTAGGCTACCTGCCTCTAACCACTAGGCTACCTGCCTCTAACCACTAGGCCACCTGCCTCTAACCACTAGGCTACCTGCCTCTAACCACTCGGCTACCTGGTTATACTGGGTAGTGAGTTATAGGGTAGGTGCTGGTTGGTGTAGCACAGAGAATTGTCAACCAACCTAAAGCGATACCGTCTTTGATTTGTGGAAACAAGAGTCTCATAAAATGTTCACTTCCAGTTGCAAGCTCAGTTAATTAAAATAAATATTTACTTTGCTCCATGAAGTTCGTCATCTTGTCTATTTCATGTCTTCTCATTGGTTGAGACGGGAGGGTTTCCACCCCAAAGTGTCATGTATATAAAAAAAAAATACCAAAAACTTTTTTTTTTTGCTAACTCACATTTTTATCTGGTGTTACAATTGTATTCCCACTGGGTCTCGGTCTAGACACCCTAAACAGGAAATCCTATTGACTTACTCCCAAAGGAGTTGTTGATTTTCACAGGTCTGTGTGTGTCGCTGCTGGGGGGGGGGGGGGGGGGGGGGGGGGGCAGATCATTCCATTTCCATCCCTTTCCAATCCTCTGCTACATCAATACTTCAACCCCTGTGAACTTCATAGTATGTAGTAAATCAAATCAAATCCAAGTTTATAGGTCTCGTACGCTGATTTGCAGATGTTATCGCAGTAGCAGTAGCAGTAGTAGTAGTAGAAATGCAGCAGTGCAGTAATATCTAGCAACACGATAACAATACACACATCCATCCAAAAGTGAATGAGCTGTCAAGAGTCCTGAATATAAATATATATGTACAGGGCATTGGGAAAGTATTCAGACCCCTTCCCTTGTTCCACATTTAGTTCAATTCCAGCCTTATTCTAAAATGGATGAAATAAAACAGGTTCCTCATCAATCTACAATATCCCATAATGACATCACAATACCCCATAATGACATCACAATACCCCATAATGACATCACAATACCCCACAATGACATCACAATACCCCACAATGACATCACAATACCCCATAATGACATCACAATACCCCACAATGACATCACAATACCCCATAATGACATCACAATATCCCATAATGACATCACAATACCCCATAATGACATCACAATACCCCATAATGACATCACAATACCCCACAATGACATCACAATACCAGATAATGACATCACAATACCCCATAATGACATCACAACACCCCACAATGACATCACAATACCCCATAATGTTTTTTAGACATTTTTTGTAAATGAATGAAAAATAAAAACAGTGGTCCTCCCGAGTGGCACAGAGGTCTAAGGCACTACAGCCTGGGGTTTGATCCCAGGCTGTGTAACAAACTGCCGTAACCCGGGAGTCCCAAAGGGCGGAGCACAGTTGGCCCAGTGTCGTCCGGTTTAGGGGAGGGTTTGTCCGGGCGCCTGCAAGCTGACTTCGGTAGTCAAACTTCAGACACTGGCGGGTGTTAAGAAGCGCGGCTTGGCGGGTCATGTTTCGAGGACACGTGACTCGACCTTCGCCTCTCCCAAGCCTGTTGGGGATTTGCAGCGATGAAACAAGATCAAAAAAATTGGGGAGAAAAAGGGGGTAGGATACAAAAGAATATCTACCTTATTTACATAAGTATTCAGAACCTTTGCTATGAGACCCGAAATTGAACTCAGGTGCATCCTGTTTCCATAATTTTTTTTTAAAACCTTTATTTAACTCAGTTAAGTTCAGTTCCATTGATGATCCTTGAGCTGTTTCTCCACCTGTGAAAAATGTAATTGATTGGATATGATTTGGAAAGGCACACACCTGTCTATTTAAGGTCCCGTAGTTGACAGTGCATGTCAGAGCAAAAACCAAGCAATGAGGTTAAAGGAATTGTTCGTAGAGCTCCGAGACAGGATTGTGTCGAGGCACAGATCTGGGGAAGGGTACCAAAAAATGTTTGCAGCATTGAAGGTCCCCAAAAACAGAGTGGCCTCCATCATTCTTAAGTGCATTTTGTGAACCACCAAGGCTCTTCCTAGAGCTCGCCGCCTGGCCAAACTGAGCAATCAGGGGGAGAAGGGCCTTGGCCAGGGAGGTGACCAAGAACCTGATGGTCACTCTGACAGAGATCCAGAGTTCCTCTGTGGAGATGGGAGAACCTTCTGGAAGGACAATCATCTCTGCAGCACTCCATCAATCAGGTTTCTATGGTAGAGTCGACAGACGAAAGCCACTCCTCAGTGAAAGGCAAAAGTGCTTCAAAGTACTGAGTAAAGGCTCTGAATACTTATGTAAATCTAATATTTCCGTTTTCTTTGTTATAAATTTGCCAGAATATTTGCTTTGTCATTATGGGGTATTGTGATGTCATTATGGGGTATTGTGATGTCATTATGGGGTATTGTGATGTCATTATGGTAGAATGTGTGTAGATTGCTGAGCGATGTCATTATGGCAGAGTGTGTGTAGATTGCTGAGCGATGTCATTATGGCAGAGTGTGTGTAGATTGCTGAGGGGGAAAATGATTTAATCTAGAACAACGTGCATATTCAGTGAGAGGGACAGAACAACGTGCATATTCAGTGAGAGGGACAGAACAACGTGCATATTCAGTGAGAGGGACAGAACAACGTGCATATTTAGTGAGAGGGACAGAACAACATGCATATTCAGTGAGAGGGACCTTAAAAACCTATTTTGCTCTTTGTTAATTGAAAGAGAGAGGACTAGGGAAAGAGGGTTGGGGTGGGGGAAGTGAGGAAACAGAGAGAGAGAGAGAGAGAGAGAGAGAGAGAGAGAGAGAGAGAGAGAGACAGAGAGAGATGAGAAACAGTGAGAGATAGAATGAGAAAGAGAGTGAGAGAAAGAGTGAGAAACAGAGCGAGAGAGAGAGAGTGAGAAACAGAGTGAGAAACAGAGAGAGAGAGAGCGAGAGAGAGAGAGAGAGAGAGAGAGAGAGAATGAGAGAGAGAGCGAGAGGAACAGAGTGAGAAACAGAGAGCGAGAGAGAGAGAGAGAGAGAGAGAGAGAGAGAGAGAAGGGGATAGAGACAGACAGAGAGAGAGAGAGAGAGAGAGAGAGAGAGAGAGAGAATGAGAATGAGAGAGAGCGAGAGAAACAGAGGGAGAAACAGAGAGAGAGAGAGAGAGAGAGAGAGAGAGGGAGAATCTGCACCTGTTGTGTGGGTGGGAGTAAACCTTATATTTCACCACTAGAGGGCACTAAAACTCTGTGTTTTATTTTGACTTTACAGGTGAATGTGCGCGTGCGCGTGCACGTGTGTGTCTGTACCCACATCCCTTTCCCACTCATGCCTACTTGTGCCTGTATGTCTCTCTCTCTGTGCCACTTACCGATACCTCGTTCTGACACAGACACCTCGTTAGTGTACCACAGTTAATTAGAACAGCCGCTGCTCTCCCTGCGAGAGGCTATCACTGCTTCTTGATTAGCTATGATTAGCTATGATTAGCATGATTACAAGCTGAGCCTGAGCCACCAACCAGCACACGCACAAACACGCACACGCACACACGCACACACAAACACAAACACTGAGCTCAAGGCAGGCAGCAATGACTTTGCCAGATTGACAGCCAGCCCTGTCTCTCCTACTCATACAGACAGCCCTGTCTCCTCTACTCATACAGCCAGCCCTGTCTCCTCTACTCATACAGCCAGCCCTGTCTACTCTACTCATACAGCCAGCCCTGTCTCCTCTACTCATACAGCCAGCCCTGTCTCCTCTACTCATACAGGCAGCCCTGTCTCTCCTACTTATACAGCCAGCCCTGTCTCTCCTACTCATACAGCCAGCCCTGTCTCCTCTACTCATACAGCCAGCCCTGTATCTCCTACTCATACAGCCAGCCCTGTCTCTCCTACTTATACAGCCAGCCCTGTCTCTCCTACTCATACAGCCAGCCCTGTCTCTCCTACTCATAAACCCAGCCCTGTCTCTCCTACTCATACAGACAGCCCTGTCTCCTCTACACTTACAGCCAGCCCTGTCTCTCCTACTCATACACCCAGCCCTGTCTCTCCTCTACACTTACAGCCAGCCCTGTCTCTCCTACTCATACAGCCAGCCCTGTCTCTCCTACTCATACAGCCAGCCCTGTATCTCCTACTCATACAGCCAGCCCTGTCTCTCCTACTCATACAGCCAGCCCTGTCTCTCCTACTCATACAGCCAGCCCTGTCTCTCCTCTACACATACAGCCAGCCCTGTCTCTCCTACTCATACAGCCAGCCCTGCCTCCTCTACACCTACAGCCAGCCTCATGGAATAGTTTATCAGGAGTGAACCAGAGATCAATTAGGATGGTGGATTGATTGAAATCTGTTTATTATGATCATGATCAACAGTAATCTTACTATCCACTTCAGACGTGTGTCTGCCGCTGTAATAGGTAGTTACTGTGTGTTAGTTAATAAGCCTAGTCCCGAGACAGAACGGTCCGTAGTAATACTGTAACACTGCTGGGTTGAGGTTTCTGTCAATCCACCCAGGTATAGTGACTGTCTGGTTTGAGGATCAATATTTTTTTATTACCTACTTTTGTCCTCAAACAGCAGTAGCAAAGAATGTGTCTTCTCCTTTTTGCAACACTGGGCTAAGTTCTCCTCAGTTTGGTCTGTCTTGTATTCTGGGAAGTCAGGAGTATGGCAGAACTGGATTCTGGGAAGTCAGGAGTATGGCAGAACTGTATTCTGGGAAGTCAGGAGTATGGCAGAACTGTATTCTGGGGTGTCAGGAGTATGGCAGAACTGTATTCTGGGAAGTCAGAAGTATGGCAGAACTGTATTCTGGGATGTCAGGAGTATGGCAGAACTGTATTCTGGGGTGTCAGGAGTATGGCAGAACTGGATTCTGGGATGTCAGGAGTATGGCAGAACTGTATTCTGGGATGTCAGGAGTATGGCAGAACTGTATTCTGGGATGTCAGGAGTATGGCAGAACTGTATTCTGGGGTGTCAGGAGTATGGCAGAACTGTATTCTGGGAAGTCAGAACTGTATTCTGGGAAGTCAGGAATATGGTAGAACTGTATTCTGGGATGTCAGGAGTATGGCAGAACTGTATTCTGGGAAGTCAGGAGTATGGCAGAACTGGATTCTGGGAAGTCAGAGTATGGCAGAACTGTATTCTGGGTCCAGGCCAGGCAGAGAACACCCGTTGGGTTGCTATGGAGATAGACAGGAGAACAGAGGATGAGCTTAGCATCATGATTGGCTGACAGATGCAGTTGTTATGATGACACAAGGGAAACAGTCACTGCTTCACCATTCTGTTTAATTGTATATATGTATATATAGGTATCTCAGGTGGGTTAGGATGGGCTCCTGGTAAGAGCTGGAGCGGAATTCAGTGGAATGGTATCAGATACATCAAACACATTGGTTTCCATGGTTTCCAGGTGTTTGGTGCACCGACGTTATTATGAGCCGTCCTCCCCTCAGCAGCCTCCTCTGGTGAGTACGGTTGGAATAAAAAGGCCCCAGACACAAGTAGAAACAGTATGAGCATGACAGAAGAATAAGTTAGGGAGAATTAGTTAGGGAGAATAGGTTAGGGGGAATAAGTTAGGGGGAATAAGTTAGGGGGAATAAGTTAGGGAGAATAAGTTCGGGAGAATAAGTTAGGGGGAAAAAATTAGGGGGAATAAGTTAGGGGGAATAAGTTAGGGGGAATAAGTTAGGGAGAATAAGTTAGGGGGAATAAGTTAGGGGGGATAGGTTAGGGGGAATAAGTTAGGGGGAATTAGTTAGGGGGAATAAGTTAGGGAGAATAAGTTAGGGGGAATTAGTTAGGGGGAATAAGTTAGGGAGAATAAGTTAGGGGGAATAAGTTAGGGGGAATTAGTTAGGGAGAATAAGTTAGGGAGAATAAGTTAGGGAGAATAGGTTAGGGGGAATAAGTTAGGGGGAATAAGTTAGGGGGAATAAGTTAGGGGGAATAAATTAGGGAGAATAAGTTAGGGAGAATAGGTTAGGGGGAATAAGTTAGGGAGAATAGGTTAGGGGGAATTAGTTAGGGAGAATAATTTAGGGAGAAGAAGTTAGGGGGAATAAGTTAGGGGGAATTAGTTAGGGAGAATAAGTTAGGGAGAATTAGTTAGGGAGAATAGGTTAGGGGGAATAAGTTAGGGGGAATAAGTTAGGGAGAATAAGTTAGGGAGAATTAGTTAGGGAGAATAAGTTAGGGAGAATAAGTTAGGGAGAATAAGTTAGGGGGAATAAGTTAGGGGGAATAAGTTAGGGGGAATAAATTAGGGGGAATAAGTTAGGGAGAATAAGTTAGGGGGAATAAGTTAGGGAGAATTAGTTAGGGAGAATTAGTTAGGGAGAATATGTTAGGGAGAATTAGTTAGGGAGAATAAGTTAGGGAGAATTAGTTAGGGAGAATTAGTTAGGGAGAATTAGTTACGGAGAATTAGTTACGGAGAATAAGTTAGGGAGAATAAGTTAGGGAGAATTAGTTAGGGAGAATTAGTTAGGGAAAAGTCCTTTGTCACAGCAGTAGGTTAGGGAGAATGGGTTAGGGATAATTAGTTAGGGGGAATTAGTTAGGGGAAAGTCCTTTGTCACGGCACTAGGTTAGGGAGAATGGGTTAGGGAAAATTAGTTAGGGGGAATTATTTAGGGGAAAGTCCTTTGTCACAGCAGTGATCTTCAGGTTTCCCACTTTGCTGTTGTTTACCGTTTGGTTACCACGACAAAAGCTGTCCTTCAGGGTTACAGGTGAGAGGTTAGGTAGGTAGGAGGTAGACGACGCAGGAGATCACGGCCATGCTTTCTGCTCGCGGGTGCTGGGAATTGTCTCAACATTTTCCAGGATCTACACTTCCCGAACTCTTACGCCTCAGAGCGACGACAGGTGTCGATTAGATGTTGTTGCATAGCGACATAAGCAGACCTCCGGAGACGAACAGATCATTAGCTGAAGAAAAGTCTTTATAAATCCCCAATCAGCTGCACATCCACTTAACAGTCCTTTGATAAAAGGTCGCGGCAACATGATTCTGTTTGGCTTACAGCTTGGAGAAATTCTCACAGACCTCAGTACATTAAAGTGTCTGTCAATGCAGCTCAAGTCACCCTCATACAAGACCACTGATCCTGAGGGCTCAGTCACCTTGGAGAGACATTCTATACTGTAAACCGTGTGTTTCCATGTTCAGTGTGTGTGTGTGTGTGTGTGTGGTTGTGTTTGTGTGTGTGTGTGTGTGTAGCAGATGTCTTTATGACATCAGCACATTTATGCAAACTCCTCTATGAGCAACGCAAGGTAAACAAGGATGTGCTGTCACCGTGGATACCAGGCTGGAACACGGAACACAGCTCGTGTTTGAGGAGAGGGAAGTGATGAAAGCGTGTACAATACCACACACAATGTTCTGATGTCACCCAACCAACAAAAAAAAAAAAAACAACAGGCTAATTTTTTTAACAAAATGGAAAACGTGTCGAAGCTTTCAAACAAACCCTCCTTGATATGATCTCACTGGAGGAGATATAGAGGGGTTATAGCGGTAGTGGAACACTTGTGAAGATCACAAGAGGCAACGGTTTCTGTTCCTCTTTACTCTGCTAAAGCCTGTAATCCGTTACCATCCAGCCCTATTTCTGTATTTATTGTTCTCTAGGAGATTTAAGCAACGTACATCAAACAGTCAGAGGTAACTGTGTAGACTTACGACAGTGTTGTTGATGGAAACGGATGGGGAATAGCAAGCAGTGGATGTTAAAGGAAGCCAAGCTTCCCCAAATATTTGACCAATTAAAAAATATATATATATTAAATATGTTCTCTTTCGTCTCTCTGTGTTTTCATAATTTTCGGTATATTCGCAAATGGCTGAATCTCACCAGAGAAATCATCCGTGGGAGGGAAATATGTAGCCCATGTATCTGATGCTGTCTGAAACAAAGGAAACGTGGAGACCATGTATCTGAGAATCCTGCATCATAAAATAATGAGAATCCTGCATCGTAAAGGAATGAGAATCCTGCATCATAAAATAATGAGAATCCTGCATCATAAAAGAATGAGAATCCTGCATCATAAAATAATGAGAATCCTGCATCATAAAATAATGACAATCCTGCATCATAAAAGAATGAGAATCCTGCATCATAATAGAATGAGAATCCTGCATCGTAATAGAATGAGAATCCTGCATCGTAAAGGAATGAGAATCCTGCATCATAATAGAATGAGAATCCTGCATCGTAATAGAATGAGAATCCTGCATCGTAAAGGAATGAGAATCCTGCATCATAAAAGAATGAGAATCCTGCATCATAATAGAATGAGAATCCTGCATCGTAATAGAATGAGAATCCTGCATCGTAAAGGAATGAGAATCCTGCATCGTAATAGAATGAGAATCCTGCATCGTAATATAATGAGAATCCTGCATTGTAATAGTATGAGAATCCTGCATCATAATGGAATGAGAATCCTGCATCATAAAGGAAGGAGAATCCTGCATCGTAAAGGAATGAGAATCCTGCATCATAATGGAATGAGAATCCTGCATCATAAAGGAATGAGAATCCTGCATCATAAAGGAATGAGAATCCTGCATCGTAAAGGAATGAGAATCATGTATCGTAAAGGAATGAGAATCCTGCATCATAATGGAATGAGAATCCTGCATCATAAAGGAATGAAAATCCTGCATCATAAAGGAATGAGAATCCTGCATCATAAAGGAATGAGAATCCTGCATCATAAAGGAATGAAAATCCTGCATCATAAAAAGGAATGAGAATCCTGCATCGTAAAGGAATGAGCATCCTGCATCGTAAAGGAATGAGAATCATGTATCGTAAAGGAATGAGAATCCTACATCGTAAAGGAATGAGAATCCTGCATCGTAAAAGAATGAGAATCCTGCATCGTAAAGGAATGAGCATCCTGCATCGTAAAGGAATGAGAATCATGTATCGTAAAGGAATGAGAATCCTACATCGTAAAGGAATGAGAATCCTGCATCGTAAAAGAATGAGAATCCTGCATCGTAAAAGAATGAGAATTCTGCATCGTAATAGAATGAGAATCCTGCATCGTAAAGGAATGAGAATCCTGCATCGTAATAGAATGAGAATCCTGCATCGTAATAGAATGAGAATCCTGCATCGTAATAGAATGAGAATCCTGCATCGTAATAGAATGAGAATCCTGCATCGTAATAGAATGAGGATCCTGCATCGTAATAGAATGAGAATCCTGCATCGTAATAGAATGAGAATCCTGCATCGTAATAGAACGAGAATCCTGGCAAACGGCCAGAAGTTGCATCCCAAATGGCACCCTATTCTCTATATGTATTGCCTTACCTCTCTTATTTTCCTACTGTATCATTGACTGTATGTTTGTTTATTCCATGTGTAACTCTGTGTTGTTGTATTGTGTCAAACTGCTTTGCTTTATCTTGGCCAGGTCGCAGTTGCAAATGAGAACTCGTTCTCAACTAACCTACCTGGTTAAATAAAGGTGTTCTCAACTAGCCTACCTGGTTAAATAAAGGTGTTCTCAACTAGCCTACCTGGTTAAATAAAGGTGTTCTCAACTAGCCTACCTGGTTAAATAAAGGTGTTCTCAACTAGCCTACCTGGTTAAATAAAGGTGTTCTCAACTAGCCTACCTGGTTAAATAAAGGGTGAAATAAATTAATTAATGAAATATGTTGTACTGCTTTTGAGCAGCAAACAAGGACAGAAGAAGAGCAAACAAGGACAGAAGAAGAGGCGTGTTGCTGTCTGCTGCACTGTGTGCAGTGCAGCAGACAGCAACCCAAATGTGTTTTATAAACAGCTTTATCCTGCCAGGGACAGGAGTGGTTCATTAGGTTTAAATGGATGGTTGATTTGTCTTCATTATGAGGTCTCAGTGCAGATCAGAACAGAGAACACAAAAGACAACGAGAGAGAGAGAGAAGGAAAATACTCTCTCTCACCTGTCGTGTTTCAGAAAGAGGTCTATAAACAAGCCCCGTTTTAAACACCAACAGGACCATGTTGAAGAAGCAAACAACTTGCTATCACTGAGGATGAGAATCCTGCATCGTAAAGGAATGTGAATCCTGCATCGTAAAGGAATGAGAATCCTGCATCGTAAAGGAATGAGAATCCTGCATCGTAAAGGAATGAGAATCCTGCATCGTAAAGGAATGAGAATCCTGCATCGTAAAGGAATGAGAATCCTGCATCGTAAAGGAATGAGAATCCTGCATCGTAAAGGAATGAGAATCTTGCATCGTAAAGGAATGAGAATCTTGCATCGTAAAGGAATGAGAATCCTGCATCGTAAAGGAATGAGAATCCTACATTGTAAAGGAATGAGAATCCTACATCGTAAAGGAATGAGAATCCTGCATCGTAAAGGAATGAGAATCCTGAAACGTAAAGGAATGAGAATCATGTATCGTAAAGGAATGAGAATCCTGCATCACTTCAGTTTTATAATTCAGTCAAAATAAGTTCTTGACTGAACTGAGAACAGAATTGACCCCAACATTGATCCCTGTGGCACTCCCTGTCCGTCACCTGTCATCACCCTCACCCGAATTGGCCCGTTAAGAGGAGAGATTAGACTCCACAGAGCATTGCTTGGAGACCAAACACACACTGCCACCCTTGGAAACTGGATAATCACAGGTGTAAGTGCCACAGGTGTGGTTCCAATATTAGACCTGGAATGGACATTCAATGGCGTCTGACCCAAAAATCTATGGAGGAATACCATTATACAGTTGTACAATAAAGGTCAAATGAGAATCCTATGAAGGAATTGCTTTGACACGGTGACCGTATACCATCTTACCGTGTGGCAGAATAACTCTGAGTGCCCTCCAAAAGAACTGCAAAGCTTCATTACTCTCTGAGTGACAGCTCACTAATTTGGACGTCAGCAACAGTCGTCACGAGTCTGTTTTGCAGACGTGTTTTTGGCTAGGAGTTGCCTGGAGGCCCAGAAAAAAAACCTCAGGTTAAAAGTACACTCTTAGAAGAAAAGAGGGTTCCACAAAAGGGTTCTTTGCGAAGGGATGAGGGTTCTACCAGGAACCGTTTTGATCTCAAGAACCCCTTTTGGAAGACAAAGGGTTCTTTGATGATTCTTTGGAATGCAAGAAGGGTTCTTTGGAATGCAAGAAGGGTTCATTGGAATGCAAGAAGGGTTCTTTGGAATGCAGGAAGGGTTATTTGGAATGCAGGAAGGGTTCTTTGGAATGCAAGAAGGGTTCTTTGGAATGCAAGAAGGGTTCTTTGGAATGCAAGAAGGGTTCTTTGGAATGCAGGAAGGGTTCTTTGGAATGCAGGAAGGGTTCTTTGGAATGCAAGAAGGGTTCTTTGGAATGCAAGAAGGGTTCTTTGGAATGCAGGAAGGGTTCTTTGGAATGCAGGAAGGGTTCTTTGGAATGCAGGAAGGGTTCTTTGGAATGCAAGAAGGGTTCTTTGGAATGCAGGAAGGGTTCTTTGGAATGCAGGAAGGGTTCTTTGGAATGCAAGAAGGGTTCTTTGAAATGCAAGAAGGGTTCTTTGGAATGCAGGAAAGGGTTCTACATTGAACCATATATCATATTTCCCAGCATGCTGTGTTGCATGGTGATTTTATGTTTTTCTGTTTTGTTTTAATATCTGTGTTCTTGAATGTACATTGATTGATTCATTAATTTAATGCTACACAAAGATAAATAGAGAAAAAAAATTCTAAACTAATCCAATCTGTTAGTAGTTGCACCTGTTTCTGAGACAGTTGTTCCAGTTTAAAGGATTGAGGTAGTCTCAGTATTCAATCTCCCCTACCCTGGCAGTTATTCTGAATGCAGGTTGCGGGTGATTAACAATTCCAATTGTTGGATATCCTAACTCGGACTAGATTCCAATAGTGATTAAGCATCCCTTTGCAAGCCAGAATAATGTGACTTGCAGGCCTGATGTGGCCTGTAAACCAGGGGTTTCCATACACCATTGTGTTAGGGTATAATTAGACCCTCAAAGAAAGACCTTATGATACATGTCATGTATTCTCATGCATAATTACAGTTTTAAAAAACTAATAAGGCTGGTGGAACCGTTCATAGAGGCTTCTAGAAAGAACGCTTATATTATAAAATGGTTATTGGTAGAACCCTTCATAGAGGGTTCTAGGTAGAACCGTATACAGAGAGTTCTATGAAGAACCCTACATGAAGGGTGCTAGGCAGAGCAAAGGGTTCTACACCAAAATAGGGTTCAACCTGTGGGGACTAAGAACCCTGTGGGGAACCAAAGAACCCTGTATGCTTCTACTTAGCACCTTTTTTTCCCTAAGAGTGTAGTAGTGCACTATACAGGGAACAGGGTGCCATTTGAGATGCAAAACAAAGAACAGAATCAGAGAGAGAGAGAGAGAGAGAGAGAGAGAGAGAGAGAGAGAGAGAGAGAGAGAGAGAGAGAGAGAGAGAGACAGAGAGAGAGAGACAGAGAGAGAGAGAGAGAGAGAGAGATTCTATGTCTCTCTAATATGTCACAAAAGCACGGCTCTTCAGGACACAGAGCACTAGGTAAATACTCATTAAAAGTTCCCCTTATTATCTTCCAGACAAAGCAGTAGGCGATTGGCAGACAGCTCATAATAGTAGACCAATCATCACATCACTACAATTTGCTCTCATCGAGCTTTACTGCACGGCTAGTTAAACATGTGTAGCCCCAGGGGGGGGGGGCGTTACTTTTTCTTTTCAAATTTTAAAGTGAGTATCTATGAGATGTAGAGACGTCACAGATGAGTTAAAGAGGAGGGGTTCTAGGTCCAGGATGGCCTTTATAAATGGATCCCAAGCCTGAGATAGATACAGATTTTTTTTACCCAGGCTAAACTTCTAGGTTGTTGTCAGAGTTCTAATGGACAACATGTCTCCTCTTGGGAAGTGTCTCCTCCTGTTGATTTTAACACAGGCGTTGAGTTCAGCAGAGTCAGGAGTGTCCAACCCAAGACGGGGAAAGAGAGACGGTCAGTTGAGTTGGTCAGGTCATATCGGTAACAGGGAGAGTACTGGCGAGGTTTCGCCGAGAGGACAGCACGCTTCTTTTCTCCCCGAAGAGAGACACCGTGACGAATATTCTACGTTCCACGGCGGGGTAATCGATCGAATCGATAAGGACCGTCTAAACCGAGGTTTTGTGGGATTTGGTTCATTTTCTCAGCCAAAACAGTTGAACAGAATTCGCAGGGACAGAGAACAGACACGTTTCGGTCAATTCAACTCTGGTCAATTCAACTCGGACACGGTGAGTGTTGTTGTGATTCGATAACTCATTAAAAACATTTCATGTCATAAATGATCTTTAATGAAGCGACAGTTTTTCTTCCTTCGTCAATTCGATCCCACCAAGGACGTCACATTCAGCAGACACGTTGAATCACATCTTCCTTATGTGAGTCACCGATTGACCTTGTAATGTCTCCGTAGCACGGCTGCAGTGGTATCCAGGCAAGGAGCTGCAGTGGTCATGGTCACTGTGCAGGATGCCTGGGACTCTACACCTGTGACGCGGACCTTGGCAAGTGTCACCTCAAGGGGATCTCACAGAGGACAGGTAACCTTGGTCCAAGTCCTCCATAATGTTGTCGATTTGGACGTGTCACTCATAGGTTATGACAAATGTGTTGTTTATTAAAAAATAAATGTAAAAAAAACAGACGATGTGTTTTGTCTTGTCGTTTGCAGAAAGCAAGTTCTTCCAGACCCTGAGTGACAGCAGACGGAGTTGACACCTAAACCAACACAACCCGATGATGAGCCTTGACCTTTTCTACTGATTCTGTTGTTGTTGTTGTTGTTGTTGTTGTTGTTGTTGTTGCGCATTTTACTGATGTGCAGGAAATGCAACTTCTAATTTGAATTTTCTAATAAAATGCAATTTATTTTCATGGTCAATGGTTTACTGGTACTAGAGTGAACTCAAATGTACTCAAACGCTGATGTTAATATGAATTGTTAATATAATGTGTGATGCTATTTTGTAATCAATCTCCTTAGGGGTCAGTTCCTCTTCGGATATTACTTCGTTATGGGCTTAGTGGTCGGAATATTTGATAAACATCTCTGGATACCTGATGATATTATCTTGTTTTGGGCAAAATATAAGTGGAATTTCCCCAGAAGATCAAAAATGTTCACATTTTATCAATAAAAAAACAACATTTTTTAAAAATGACCTTGATTCTACTTTGAATAATTTATTGGGGTTTTACTGCAATAGCATCTCTATTATATCTATTATACTCTGTAAATACATGCATTATAAAATGGTGTCAACTTAAAACTGCCAATGTTTTCAAAGATAATTTACTAAATCTTTGATAAAAGCAGAAAATATGTCATGGCCACCAAACTTTGTGTTGTAGCTAGCAACAGGAAGTAGCCTCTTGTCTTGGCAAGATTAGAGAAGTGTTATGTGATAAGATAACTGAGCCTCTAGGCCCTTTGTTTAGTTAACACAATACACACGTATAGTTTAGAAATGTCCCACTCACAGACTATTGGAAAAATGTCCCACTCACAGACTATTGGAGAAATGTCCCACTCACAGACTATGGGAGAAATGTCCCACTCACAGACTATTGGAGCTGAGGACTCACAATACACACTTATAGTTTAGAAATGTCCCACTCACAGACTATTGGAGCTGAGGACTCACAATACACACTTATAGTTTAGAAATGTCCCACTCACAGACTATTGGAGAAATGTCCCACTCACAGACTATTGGAGAAATGTCCCACTCACAGACTATTGGAGCTAAGGACTCACAATGTGAACCAGTCTAGGTAGAACCTAAAGAAACTACGGTCAGGTAAAGGGGAATGTTTTGATTCCCCCATTGGGGCTGAGGACTCACAATGTGAACCAGTCTAGGTAGAACCTAAAGAAAGTACGGCCAGGTAAAGGGGAATGTTTTGATTCCCCCATTGGTTTTATATCTCTACAGTATGATTATTATTTCGTTTTCATTCCACTTATGAATTGATGTCAACCACAGTTTGATAAATACATATATATCGATAACTGTATATATTTAAATCCTTATATTTAACTGTACCTACCTGTCTTATTCAACCTGATATTATACTGTACCTACCTGTCCTAATCAACCTTATATTATACTGTACCTAACTGTCCTAATCAACCTGATATTATACTGTACCTAACTGTCTTAATCAACCTTATATTATACTGTACCTAACTGTCTTAATCAACCTTATATTATACTGTACCTAACTGTCCTAATCAACCTGATATTTTACTGTACCTAACTGTCTTATTCAACCTTATATTTAACTGTACCTAACTGTCCTAATCAACCTGATATTTTACTGTACCTAACTGTCTTATTCAACCTGATATTATACTGTACCTACCTGTCCTAATCAACCTGATATTATACTGTACCTAACTGTCTTAATCAACCTTATATTATACTGTACCTACCTGTCCTAATCAACCTTATATTATACTGTACCTAACTGTCCTAATCAACCTTATATTATACTGTACCTAACTGTCCTAATCAACCTTATATTATACTGTACCTAACTGTCCTAATCAACCTTATATTATACTGTACCTAACTGTCTTAATCAACCTGATATTATACTGTACCTAACTGTCCTAATCAACCTGATATTTTAGAATCAGAATCTCAGCAGCGTTCCACCAAATCTGCCCGACGACACCCAACACGTAGACATCTCACACAACAACATCGATAGATTAGATTATGAGGACCTTCCTGGACTGACCCAACACGTAGACATCTCACACAACAACATCGATAGATTAGATTATGAGGACCTTCCTGGACTGACCCAACACGTTGACATCTCACACAACAACATCGATAGATTAGATTATGAGGACCTTCCTGGACTGACCCAACACGTAGACATCTCACACAACAACATCGATAGATTAGATTATGAGGACCTTCCTGGACTGACCCAACACGTAGACATCTCACACAACAACATCGATAGATTAGATTATGAGGACCTTCCTGGACTGACCCAATGCGTTGGCTCACACTGTCAGGCTCCAGTTCCTAAATGTATCTCACAACTCCTTGTCAACCATCCTGGATCTGTCATTGCCTCAACTCCAGATCCTGGACTTTATCAAGCAACCTATATGACAGTCACTTAGTGCCAAGTACCATTGAAAACCTAACACACCTTCAATTCCTTGCGCTCGGAAGCGTAAATGCCATTTCCGGGGAACAACAATGACTTTGCTACCCTGAGAAACGTATATCTTTAAAACACCTTAGTTTGGGTGACAGGAAGTGAGTAGCAGAGATATCTCTTGCGTCTCTTGTAGTGGATGCGAGCTTTGATTGGAAACCAGTGGAGTGTGTGGAGGAGCGGGGTGACATGAGAGAACTTGGGAAGGTTGATAACCAGGCGGGCTGCTGCGTTCTGGATAAGTTACAGGGGGTTTGATGGCACAAGCGGGGAGACCAGCCAACGGAGAGTTGCAGTAGTCCAGACGGGGAGATGACAAGAGCCTGGAGTGAGACTACGTGGTGCAGACACAGATCCTCTCCACATCACCAGGTCAGTGAGACTACGTGGTGCAGACACAGATCCTCTCCACATCCCCAGGTCAGTGAGACTACGTGGTGCAGACACAGATCCTCTCCACATCACCAGGTCAGTGAGACTACGTGGTGCAGACACAGATCCTCTCCACATCACCAGGTCAGTGAGACTACGTGGTGCAGACACAGATCCTCTCCACCTCACCAGGTCAGTGAGACTACGTGGTGCAGACACAGTTCCTCTCCTTATCACCAGGTCAGTGAGACTACTTGGTGCAGACACATATCCTCTCCACATCACCAGGTCAGTGAGACTACGTGGTGCAGACACAGATCCTCTCCACATCACCAGGTCAGTGAGACTACGTGGTGCAGACACAGATCCTCTCCACATCACCAGGTCGGTGAGACTACGTGGTGCAGACACAGATCCTCTCCACATCACCAGGTCAGTGAGACTACGTGGTGCAGACACAGATCATCTCCACATCACCAGGTCGGTGAGACTACGTGGTGCAGACACAGATCCTCTCCACATCACCAGGTCAGTGAGACTACGTGGTGCAGACACAGTTCCTCTCCACATCACCAGGTCAGTGAGACTACGTGGTGCAGACACAGATCCTCTCCACATCACCAGGTCGGTGAGACTACGTGGTGCAGACACAGATCCTCTCCACATCACCAGGTCGGAGCGGCCTTTCTTTCCAGTATGTCTTTACTCTTTTGTCCCGTTGCCATCCCATCCTTCCTGACAGTCCCACTGTGTGCTTCCAGAGGGAGGAGAGAGAGGATTGGGCCTGTGTGTGTCACTTCAAGACAAGAGAATGAAGAATTTATCCTATCAGAAATCTCAACAGCGTGCCACCAAATCTGCCCGACGACACCCCAATACTTAGACACTTTCCCACAACACCATCGATAGACTAGATGATGAGGACCTTACAGGATTAAAACCACCTTTGTCTCCTGAAGGCCACTAACTGTGGGTCTGAGGTTCATATCTCCTGAAGGCAACTCACTGTGGGTCTGAGGTTCATATCTCCTAAAGGCAACTCACTGTGGGTCTGAGGTTCATAACTCCTGAAGGCAACTCACTGTGGGTCTGAGGTTCATATCTCCTGAAGGCAACTCACTGTGGGTCTGAGGTTCATAACTCCTGAAGGCAACTCATCGTGGTCTGAGGTTCATATCTCCTGATGCATTTGTTCACACCACGAAGCTAAAGGTTCTGAATGTATCTCACTGCTTGTCAACCATCATGGATCTCTCGTTGCCTCAACTCCCGATCCTGGACCTTATCAAGACATCTATCGACTGTCAAGTACCTTTGAAAACCTAACCCATCTTGAATTATTTGTGCTTGGGAGAGCGACTGCTTATTTCAGTGAACAACATTGACTTTGATCCGCTGTGAAACGTATATCTTTATACGGGTGACAGGAAGTGAGTGGTTTTCTCTCGAACTAAATGTTCCCCTCGTGATTAATAAAGTATTTGTCTCTTTCTCTCTTTCTCTCTTTAATCAGTGTACAGCAGGACTCCTAGAGCTACCTGGAGTGTCCCGGGGCTGGTCTGGAGAGGAAGAGACAGGCGTTTTGGAGCAGTCTGAAAGCTATGCTGAGGACAGAAGACAAGAGCATGGTGCTAAAGGTCCTAGCTGCAGATGTAGCTGATACATTACCTCTGATGACAGACCAGGGCTGAGCATGGTGCTAAAGGTCCTAGCTGCAGATGTAGCTGATACATTACCTCTGATGACAGACCAGGGCTGAGCATGGTGCTAAAGGTCCTAGCTGCAGATGTAGCTGATACATTACCTCTGATGACAGACCAGGGCTGAGCATGGTGCTAAAGGTCCTAGCTGCAGATGTAGCTGATACATTACCTCTGATGACAGACCAGGGCTGAGCATGGTGCTAAAGGTCCTAGCTGCAGATGTAGCTGATACATTACCTCTGATGACAGACCAGGGCTGAGCATGGTGCTAAAGGTCCTAGCTGCAGATGTAGCTGATACATTACCTCTGATGACAGACCAGGGCTGAGCATGGTGCTAAAGGTCCTAGCTGCAGATATAGCTGATACATTACCTCTGATGACAGACCAGGGCTGAGCATGGTGCTAAAGGTCCTAGCTC